>NW_015505512.1:1223295-1228358 GCF_001515645.1 Sinocyclocheilus grahami | reverse complement strand
TGCGCATTTACGTGGACCGTACGCGGAGCTTCAGGACCTCAGACCAGCTCTTTGTCTGCTTTGGAGGTCAGCAGAAGGGAAAGGCTGCCTCCAAACGAAGACTTGCCCACTGGTTAGTGGAGGCTATAGTCTTGGCATACCAGGCCCAGCGTTTACCATGCGCCCTCGGAGTGAGAGCACACTCTACGAGAGAAGTGGCATCTTCTGCACCTCGATAGCAGAAATCTGTAGAGCTGCCGGCTGGGCGACGCCTAACATGTTTGAGAGATTCTATAATCTCCGTGTAGAGCCCCTGTCCTCTTGTGTACTCGCCTCAGTCAGGCAGTAAAATCGGACCTGCTCGTTGTCGATCACGCTTGCTGCGCCGTTCCCCTCTACGGACCGGATATGTGCGCTTTTTTACTTCTCAGTTCAGTTCCCCATGGCGAACCCTTTTGGAGTTCCTCCCGCACCCTCGGCGGTCAGGCGTAGCGGAGCGCCAGACGCCAGGCTCAGCACTCGTGTGCATGCCCAAGGTCAGCCCTTGTGCTGGGCTAGGTGCCCGTGTGTAGTGATTCCCCCTTCAGGTGATCCCACAAGTGTACTCTTCCACGGTACGGCTCCCCTCACGGTAAACCTGTGTCTTTCCCTGGCAGTCGTTCTCTGCCATCTCTGCTGTGTAGTCATCTCACCCCAGGCGGGTTGAGTCTACCGCAGGGACTATGTAGCACTGCCCTGGGCCAGTCCATATGTGTATTCCACATGATACCTCCTATGCGCAGGATGTGGCTTCCATAGCGTTCCCAACTGGGTACGCTTTCCCAGTGTTATCCAATGTACCACTACGGAACAGCAGTGGTGGACACCTCTGCCTAGCCTCTGTCCTATCTTCCGCCCCAGCTGGTGTGGGGGGACTTGCCGACTTCTTCAGTGCACTGGAGGGGGTCAGCAATAGTGGCGTTTTCCATACGGATCCCAATTCGTCAGTCACGACTGTCCCGTCGCCACAGTTGCTGTACCACCGCTGTACGACCGGGGCGCGCAGTCTCGGCTCCTCAGCGAAAAACTGATGTGCGAAACATGCACGCCAACTGTCATTGGCTTGTTTAGTTAACACTCGAAGGGGATTGGGCTCTCGGGCGAGATCCCAATTCGTCAGTCATGACTGACTTAAGGTCTCCGTTCCCTTCTTCAGGGAACGAGGGTTACACAAGTAACCGAGAGGTTCTCAGTGCTCAGATACACACACAGCAGTCCAAATGTCTTTCGTGTAGAGTATCTCACATAAATACAGTCGGCTATGTATTAAGTGAATATAAAAGGGTGGGTGAAAACTGAACGTGTGTATGTATTGCAGGCCTTCCGTCTTAAAGGGACAGCATTCCTAATTAAATACCTATCCGTGCCATTAATGTTAACCAACAAAAGATGTTAAATGAATATGTTAAGTAAACCTACTGTATCTGAAAAATGAGTTTAATTTTTTGTAATGAAATTTGTATCTCTTTCGTATTTGTCTTATTCTGCTTCTTTTTCAAAAATTATAAATTCTATATATTATATATGAACAACTATCATTTTTATAGTTGCTCCCTTTTCACTACTGGGATAGTTTACCCAAAAATGAAAATTGTCATCATTTATTCAAGTTTTTCCAAATTCAATCATTTATTCAAATTACACATAAGCTTAATTGATTTGGTCTAAATATGGAATAATTAATGATTATTTTTGTTTGAAGACTACATATAAAAAAATGTTGGTAACTGCAGTTTGATTAAAAGTAATGACTAATAGTTGACTTTTCGTTGACTAAATCTAGACTAAAACTATGAAAGACTCAAATGACTAAAATGTGACTCAGACTATTAAGCATTTTCGTCTCAAGATAAAGACTAAGACTAAATCAAAAATGCCAGTCAGAATTAACACTGTTGCTGGGAACCAGCGTCCAAATCAATACATGTCTTGTTGACTTTGTCACCAGTACAACAGCTACATTCACCTAACTAACCCATTCGATTGCAGTGAAATGGATCTAGATTACCTTTTCTGCTATTGTCATATGCAGATGGATTCTTTTTTTTTTCTATATTTCTACCATTCATGTTCACACCAAAATACCATTAAAACTGGATTGTCTTTTCAAATTTGTTCATGTATACCCCAGTGACAATTGTCATCTCTAATGATGCTCATACTCTATACGACAGTTGAAGTCTTCATGTTAGATGTTGCTAATGTCATTTCTATTCAAAACGTATTTCACTCTGCAGGATTTGGAGTCACAGACAGGTCTAGATATTTAAACTACTAAATATCTCTTGGGCATCTGTGACGCATTGCACTTCCCTCAGATTGTGCCTTTGAAAATGCACACTCATCGATTTCGGTCTACATTAACGGTTGACGAATGGAAAATCAGGGCTAAATCTGTGTACTGAAAATGTAGCATAACGTATTTTACTGGTTAATTTCTTTGTTCACTTGGATGGACAGACACACTTACCTTAAGTAAGTACCTTACCACACTTACCTTACCTAGCATCTGTGCAGTTTGATGTAATTTCTATCCACAACATAGACAAGCACAGTTTTGGCTCCCACATCAAAGGACAACAGAACTTTGTAATTCTTTGACAGCAGGCTTAGAATGCCAAATTGTTATTCTTACAGCTTTGATCACAAACAGCATAGATTCAAACCTTTTTTTGCAATGTTACAACTTCGTAAACCAGTGAATTGATGGAGCTGATCTGCAGACACTTCAACAATGGTGTATATTTCTATATAGAACAAAATACTGCTTAATTAGATTTAGGGTTACATAAAAGGCTTTATGTGTAATATAGCCAATTACTGACACGGTGTGATCAAGCTTCTGCATGTTTGCAAGGTGACCATATCTCCACCCTCCCTCTGAGATTGCGACGGTATCTGAAAAGCAAGATTGCTTCAACGTTTATTTATTTTAGGAACAGAAATAAACAGCTAGTGCATATAAAGAGTACTAGAGAGACGCAGCAGGGTGGGGGTTGATTGTGTGTGTGTATGTGTGTTTGCACGAGAATAAGTGTGTGTGTGTATGTGTGTCTGAGAACTCCTCTCCATGGCTCCACGCTGCTCTGATCTCCCCATTACAAGGTCGATTAAGCTACTAATCCCCAAAATACAGGCGTCCAAGAGCACGACTGAAGAGCAGGAGAAAAACCCGCCTGGACGAAGAAAAAAAAAAGCTCTGGGGCTTTTTCTCGGTGGCTGGCAGCTTAAGCTCTGCACCAATACCGTGTTTCGTAGAGCATGAGCCGGGGTTATGTGTTTTACTGCTAGCAGCATGCGGAGGGATTACTGACCTCCTGTAAACTATCTTAAGAGCTAAACAAACCTTTTACTACCAACACTGGATACCACCAAAGCAGGTACTTCCTGTTTTAGCTATAAATTCAATTAAAATCTTTTTTTCTCTCTCTCTCTAGCATTCCCCTTTACAGAAATAATTATAGTTTTTTTCTGGTTCAAAGGAAGTGAGGTGTGGACGAATTTTGCTCTGTTTGTGAAAGGTAAGTGTCATTGATGGAATACAGCGCAATTGAAGAGGAGAAGAAAAAAATGTGATCTACCGCCATTCCTATTTGAGCGTATATTTAGTCTTTTGCACCTTTCAACCTCTTTTCTCGTATGATTGCAGAGTGAGCAACATTAATTACTGGGTTTTTTAAATGGTACATCCTCTGCCTCTCAGTGCTATCAGACTGTGGTGGAATCGGCTTAACCTTTAATTAGAGTGTGAGTGAGTGTGTCTGTAGCTGTGTCCCAAAGTTGAGTGTGCACACTTCGAAGGCCAGGCCTCCGAAGTGCACGAAGGGCCCTCCGAAGTGCGTGAGATGCTCTGCCTTCGCAGGATTCCCGATTAGCGCTCTGTCGCATAGCAACGGTGTGAGAGGAGAGCTGACCAGAGGACAATCCTGACAGGATAGGTGGAGCCAGAATTGCTCATTTTTGTTTTTATGTTTTACGTCATAATGGAGGAGACGGTGATGTACCTCAGGCTTAGCCAAGACCGAGGCCAGGTAAGTTACACTGGTTTGATGCATCCTTTGTCGGATTACAACTTTAAATGCAGGAATTGGCATGGAGCTTACTTGAATAATGTAATGATACATATGAAAAACTACAAAATACACACACACATAGCAGTTCAAATGCTGACTGATATCTTACAAAGGTGCAGTTTTATTTAGTTTATTGTCTTGACCATTAGCAATGTCAATGTTTTGAGGTTAGCAAAAATAAAACTGTGAATAAAAAAAAATAGAGCATTGTACAGCTCAATGTTCAGCGACAGCTGAACAGTGCTCTGTTTGACCGCTCCGAGGCCTTCAGATGCAGCCTTTGATATAGTTAGCAAAATTTGTTAATATTCTGACAAAATGTTGATACTTTCATTATAAAAATAATCAGAGGTGCACTGTAAGGAAGTATATTCGTTAAGTATTCTTGCACAAATATGAAGCACTAAGTTTTCTTTTTTTCTCACAGACAGCAACACTAAAAATATGGTATTTTACAACATGATGCATTGTTGTAGATTAAACTACCCAACAGTATATGAAGTAGGCAACTTTTAATTTAACAGCCTTGAACATATTCAGAAGTAAAATGCAACACACATCAGTGCAGCAGTAATATTAATGCAAAACCATCCTTACAAATTATTTTTTCAGAGCAATACTGTATATCTTTACTTTTACTCTCAATACCTTAAGTTAGGGCTGTGCAAAAAATCGAATGCGATTTTCATGTGCATCTCGTCAGCAAAGCGGCTCCTGTTATTAGTAGTAAATCTCCAGCACGTGCGTTCAGATGGAGCGGCATTTACTACACAGAGCCGTAGTTCACTGACAAGCTGTTCAAAATCGCAGGCGATTCATTGCCGATATTCATGTCATATTTATAACCTTAGCTAAAGGGATAGTTCACCTAAAAATGAAAATTCCAAACCTGGAACAACTTGTGGGTGAATAAATGATTACAGAATTTTCATTTTTTGGGTGAACTATCCCTTTAGCTAAGGTTATAAATAT
>NW_015505512.1:1213771-1222806 GCF_001515645.1 Sinocyclocheilus grahami | reverse complement strand
AGACCCAGCCATCGCTCTGCTCTGTCCCGTTCGCGCTTTGCGCATTTACGTGGACCGTACGCGGAGCTTCAGGACCTCAGACCAGCTCTTTGTCTGCTTCGGAGGACAGCAGAAGGGAAAGGCTGTCTCCAAACAGAGACTTGCCCACTGGTTAGTGGAGGCTATAGTCTTAGCATACCAGGCCCAATGTTTACCATGCCCCCTCGGAGTGAGAGCACACTCTACGAGAGAAGTGGCATCTTCTGCACCTCGATAGCAGAAATCTGTAGAGCTGCCGGCTGGGCGACGCCTAACATGTTTGAGAGATTCTATAATCTCCGTGTAGAGCCCCTGTCCTCTTGTGTACTCGCCTCAGTCAGGCAGTAAAATCGGACCTGCTCGTTGTCGATCACGCTTGCTGCGCCGTTCCCCTCTACGGACCGGATATGTGCGCTTTTTTACTTCTCAGTTCAGTTCCCCATGGCGAACCCTTTTGGAGTTCCTCCCGCACCCTCGGCGGTCAGGCGTAGCGGAGCGCCAGACGCCAGGCTCAGCACTCGTGTGCATGCCCAAGGTCAGCCCTTGTGCTGGGCTAGGTGCCCGTGTGTAGTGATTCCCCCTTCAGGTGATCCCACAAGTGTACTCTTCCACGGTACGGCTCCCCTCACGGTAAACCTGTGTCTTTCCCTGGCAGTCGTTCTCTGCCATCTCTGCTGTGTAGTCATCTCACCCCAGGCGGGTTGAGTCTACCGCAGGGACTATGTAGCACTGCCCTGGGCCAGTCCATATGTGTATTCCACATGATACCTCCTATGCGCAGGATGTGGCTTCCATAGCGTTCCCAACTGGGTACGCTTTCCCAGTGTTATCCAATGTACCACTACGGAACAGCAGTGGTGGACACCTCTGCCTAGCCTCTGTCCTATCTTCCGCCCCAGCTGGTGTGGGGGGACTTGCCGACTTCTTCAGTGCACTGGAGGGGGTCAGCAATAGTGGCGTTTTCCATACGGATCCCAATTCGTCAGTCACGACATTTAAATTAGGAGGGAACGGAGACGTTACGTCCCGTCGCCACAGTTGCTGTACCACCGCTGTACGGCCGGGGCATGTAGTCTCGGGTCCTCAGCGAAAAACTGATGTGCGTTTGCAGTCATTGGCTTGTTTAGTTAACACTCGCAGGTGATTGGGCTCTCGGGCGAGATCCCAATTCGTCAGTCATGACTGACTTAAGGTCTCCGTTCCCTTCTTCAGGGAACGAGGGTTACACAAGTAACCGAGAGGTTCTCAGTGCTCAGATACACACACAGCAGTCCAAATGTCTTTCGTGTAGAGTATCTCACATAAATACAGTCGGCTATGTATTAAGTGAATATAAAAGGGTGGGTGAAAACTGAACGTGTGTATGTATTGCAGGCCTTCCGTCTTAAAGGGACAGCATTCCTAATTAAATACCTATCCGTGTCATTAATGTTAACCAACAAAAGATGTTAAATGAATATGTTAAGTAAACCTACTGTATCTGAAAAATGAGTTTAATTTTTTGTAATGAAATTTGTATCTCTTTCGTATTTGTCTTATTCTGCTTCTTTTTCAAAAATTATAAATTCTATATATTATATATGAACAACTATCATTTTTATAGTTGCTCCCTTTTCACTACTGGGATAGTTTACCCAAAAATGAAAATTGTCATCATTTATTCAAGTTTTTCCAAATTCAATCATTTATTCAAATTACACATAAGCTTAATTGATTTGGTCTAAATATGGAATAATTAATGATTATTTTTGTTTGAAGACTACATATAAAAAAATGTTGGTAACTGCAGTTTGATTAAAAGTAATGACTAATAGTTGACTTTTCGTTGACTAAATCTAGACTAAAACTATGAAAGACTCAAATGACTAAAATGTGACTCAGACTATTAAGCATTTTCGTCTCAAGATAAAGACTAAGACTAAATCAAAAATGCCAGTCAGAATTAACACTGTTGCTGGGAACCAGCGTCCAAATCAATACATGTCTTGTTGACTTTGTCACCAGTACAACAGCTACATTCACCTAACTAACCCATTCGATTGCAGTGAAATGGATCTAGATTACCTTTTCTGCTATTGTCATATGCAGATGGATTCTTTTTTTTTTCTATATTTCTACCATTCATGTTCACACCAAAATACCATTAAAACTGGATTGTCTTTTCAAATTTGTTCATGTATACCCCAGTGACAATTGTCATCTCTAATGATGCTCATACTCTATACGACAGTTGAAGTCTTCATGTTAGATGTTGCTAATGTCATTTCTATTCAAAACGTATTTCACTCTGCAGGATTTGGAGTCACAGACTCAACAATTCTGTGTTTTTCTGTCAATATGGGGTGCTGTGTGTACATTAATGAGGGAAAAAATTAACTTAAATGATTTTAGCAAATGGCTGCAATATAACAAAGAGTGAAAAATTTAAGGGGGTCTGAATACTTTCCGTACCCACTGTACATTCACCTAACTAACCCATTCGATTGCAGTGAAATGGATCTAGATTACCTTTTCTGCTATTGTCATATGCAGATGGATTCTTTTTTTTCTATATTTCTACCATTCATGTTCACACCAAAATACCATTAAAACTGGATTGTCTTTTCAAATTTGTTCATGTATACCCCAGTGACAATTGTCATCTCTAATGATGCTCATACTCTATACGACAGTTGAAGTCTTCATGTTAGATGTTGCTAATGTCATTTCTATTCAAAACGTATTTCACTCTGCAGGATTTGGAGTCACAGACAGGTCTAGATATTTAAACTACTAAATATCTCTTGGGCATCTGTGACGCATTGCACTTCCCTCAGATTGTGCCTTTGAAAATGCACACTCATCGATTTCGGTCTACATTAACGGTTGACGAATGGAAAATCAGGGCTAAATCTGTGTACTGAAAATGTAGCATAACGTATTTTACTGGTTAATTTCTTTGTTCACTTGGATGGACAGACACACTTACCTTAAGTAAGTACCTTACCACACTTACCTTACCTAGCATCTGTGCAGTTTGATGTAATTTCTATCCACAACATAGACAAGCACAGTTTTGGCTCCCACATCAAAGGACAACAGAACTTTGTAATTCTTTGACAGCAGGCTTAGAATGCCAAATTGTTATTCTTACAGCTTTGATCACAAACAGCATAGATTCAAACCTTTTTTTGCAATGTTACAACTTCGTAAACCAGTGAATTGATGGAGCTGATCTGCAGACACTTCAACAATGGTGTATATTTCTATATAGAACAAAATACTGCTTAATTAGATTTAGGGTTACATAAAAGGCTTTATGTGTAATATAGCCAATTACTGACACGGTGTGATCAAGCTTCTGCATGTTTGCAAGGTGACCATATCTCCACCCTCCCTCTGAGATTGCGACGGTATCTGAAAAGCAAGATTGCTTCAACGTTTATTTATTTTAGGAACAGAAATAAACAGCTAGTGCATATAAAGAGTACTAGAGAGACGCAGCAGGGTGGGGGTTGATTGTGTGTGTGTATGTGTGTTTGCACGAGAATAAGTGTGTGTGTGTATGTGTGTCTGAGAACTCCTCTCCATGGCTCCACGCTGCTCTGATCTCCCCATTACAAGGTCGATTAAGCTACTAATCCCCAAAATACAGGCGTCCAAGAGCACGACTGAAGAGCAGGAGAAAAACCCGCCTGGACGAAGAAAAAAAAAAGCTCTGGGGCTTTTTCTCGGTGGCTGGCAGCTTAAGCTCTGCACCAATACCGTGTTTCGTAGAGCATGAGCCGGGGTTATGTGTTTTACTGCTAGCAGCATGCGGAGGGATTACTGACCTCCTGTAAACTATCTTAAGAGCTAAACAAACCTTTTACTACCAACACTGGATACCACCAAAGCAGGTACTTCCTGTTTTAGCTATAAATTCAATTAAAATCTTTTTTTCTCTCTCTCTCTAGCATTCCCCTTTACAGAAATAATTATAGTTTTTTTCTGGTTCAAAGGAAGTGAGGTGTGGACGAATTTTGCTCTGTTTGTGAAAGGTAAGTGTCATTGATGGAATACAGCGCAATTGAAGAGGAGAAGAAAAAAATGTGATCTACCGCCATTCCTATTTGAGCGTATATTTAGTCTTTTGCACCTTTCAACCTCTTTTCTCGTATGATTGCAGAGTGAGCAACATTAATTACTGGGTTTTTTAAATGGTACATCCTCTGCCTCTCAGTGCTATCAGACTGTGGTGGAATCGGCTTAACCTTTAATTAGAGTGTGAGTGAGTGTGTCTGTAGCTGTGTCCCAAAGTTGAGTGTGCACACTTCGAAGGCCAGGCCTCCGAAGTGCACGAAGGGCCCTCCGAAGTGCGTGAGATGCTCTGCCTTCGCAGGATTCCCGATTAGCGCTCTGTCGCATAGCAACGGTGTGAGAGGAGAGCTGACCAGAGGACAATCCTGACAGGATAGGTGGAGCCAGAATTGCTCATTTTTGTTTTTATGTTTTACGTCATAATGGAGGAGACGGTGATGTACCTCAGGCTTAGCCAAGACCGAGGCCAGGTAAGTTACACTGGTTTGATGCATCCTTTGTCGGATTACAACTTTAAATGCAGGAATTGGCATGGAGCTTACTTGAATAATGTAATGATACATATGAAAAACTACAAAATACACACACACATAGCAGTTCAAATGCTGACTGATATCTTACAAAGGTGCAGTTTTATTTAGTTTATTGTCTTGACCATTAGCAATGTCAATGTTTTGAGGTTAGCAAAAATAAAACTGTGAATAAAAAAAAATAGAGCATTGTACAGCTCAATGTTCAGCTACAGCTGTCACAGCTGAACAGTGCTCTGTTTGACCGGTCCGAGTCCTTCAGATGCAGCCTTTGATGTACAGTAGTTAGCAAAAAAATAAATAATATTCTGACAAAATGTTGATACTTTCATTTTCAAAATAATCAGAGGTGGACTGTAAGGAAGTACATTCGTTATGTATACTCGAACAAATATGAAGTACTATGTTTTCTTTTTTTTCCTCAAATGACAGCAACACTACAAAAATATGGTCTTTTACAACATGATGCATTCTTGTAGATTAAACTACCCAACAGAATATGAAGTAGGCAACTTTAAATTTAATAACCTTAAACCATATTCAGAAGTAAAATGTAACATACACAGTAGTGCAGCAGTAATATTAATGCAAAACCATCCTGACAAATTATTTTTTCAGAACAATACTGTATACCTTTACTTTTACTCTCCATACCTTAAGTATATTAGAGTATGCAAGATAATACTTTTACTTAAAGGATAGTTCAGCCAAAAATTAAAATTCTGTAATCATTTACTCACCCTTAAGTTGTTGCAGGTTTGTAATTTTCATTTTTGGCTGAACTATCCCTTTAGCTAAGGTTCCCATTCAGTCAGTCATGTTCAACGTTACGTCAGTGACTGACGAATTGGGATCTCGCCCGAGAGCCCAAACGGAGACGTTACGTTCCGTTGCCACAGTTGCTGTACCACCGCTGTACGGCCGGGGCACGTAGTCTCGGCTCCTCAGCGAAAAACTGATGTGCGTTTGCACGCGCTCTCCTTTTATACCCGCGCTGCGGGGCGGGGTGCGCGTGGCGAAGCACGCACGCCAACTGTCATTGGCTTGTTTAGTTAACACTCGAAGGTGATTGGGCTCTCGGGCGAGATCCCAATTCGTCAGTCACTGACGTAACGTCTCCGTTCCCTCCTTCAGGGAACGAGGGTTACAAAAGTAACCTAGACGTTATAAATATGACTAGTAGTTTTCCCCCAATGTGGTATTAGTAGTTACTAAAAGTAGTTTACTAAAGCACCTCAATATTTCTTCTACTAATTACGATGTCATAGCTCTAAACAATGTATCTTTTCCTTCTTTCCCTAAATCAGACCAGACCCCTGCACTGCAGGATAAAGCTGAATGTGCCAGCGCTGGACAGGTTTTTAATGGTTTTTGGCTGAGCAGGGAGGCCCTGACAGTGCTGCTGGATCTTCTGAGAAGTGAACGACGACACAGATGGGGTGCCACAATCCAGACCCTGGTGTTTCTCTTCTATCTGGCCAGTGGTACATCATACAGAGTGGTCTCCAGAGGGTTTGATATGCCTCGTTCCACTGTCCACTGGTCATTCACTAAGAGGCAGGGCTGGGCTGGGCTCAAAATTGATGTTTTTTTTCCCGATGTTAAACCTAAGCTATGTTGTAAATAGTTGTACAAAGTACTTTCAGTAATGTATAGAACAATTTGTTTTAATGTGTAAAAAAAAATATTTACAAGACAAAAAAATAAACATAGAAGAATGTTTTGTGAAAAATTATAAGCTGCATTAAAAAAAATTACAATGGACATAATTACTTCTCTTTTATTTACACATGTGAATATGCAAAACAAAAATACAAATTGTACAGAAAGGCTCATTTACAAATAAGTTACACTACAAAAATGAATAATGTATACAACTTATTCATTTCATTTTTTAACTTACATCACAAAAATAAACTACAGAAATTAGGTTGTTTCACTGACAATGTGACATTTAAAAATATATATTGAAAAGTCCTCCCCGAGTAGCTCCACCAGCTTCCACTCACTCCCTCACCTGTCCCAGGACACTTGCAATCCTAAGGAAGAGCAAATAAACCATGCCTGTAAACAACAACAGCACAATGAATTTCAGCAAAAACGTGTGTATTAACTTGCTTACTTAGTATTTTTTACTTTATTTTTTGCTTACTTAGCAATTTAAATTTTTACTTTCTCTTTGGAGTGTTACAAGCTATTGGTGCATAAAGAAGATCTGTAAAGTTGCAAAGACTAACATGCCCCCACATATCTACCTCACTATGTGGGAAGATTTGCATAACGCCGCCCAAATGTTCACGCAAAGAAAGAAGGCGTAACTTTTAGTCTCACTGTAGTTTTGTTGACGCTGCAGCCATGTCGCGAAGACGCTGTGTGCTTCGTTGTGAAAGCGAAACTACTTTGTTTGGTCTTCCAAAAGAGGACGATATCGGAATCCAGCCCGTGGTCCGTCACATGTGGTTGCCGCTCATTCGTCGGATCCGCCGGGCGTGCCGTTCTCGACCCCACCACCTCAGCTCACGCTAGCCCAACCTCAGCTCACGCTAAGCCGGGGCTTCCACTCACGCTAGCCCGGCCTCAGCACACGCTAAGCCGGGGCTTCCCCTCACGCTAGGCCGCTGTGTTTTTCGTTGTGAAAGCGAAACTACTTTATTTGGTCTTCCAAAAGAGGACACGATTACAAATCAGTGGTATTTACTAACACTGTTCCAGAACAGTTTAACCCAAAATATCCAGATGTGTGCAGCGCATTTTATGGAGGACTGTTTACTGATCCTGGGAGAGCAACGCTAGACTAAAATGCCGGCAGTTCTGACTCACATAAGTAAGTTTTCATTTAAAGGATTTGCCACTGATGATTCAAACGCGAGTTTTGGGCAGTAGAGATGCAGACAGAATGCGCGATGCAACGCAATGCGTAAAAAGACAGTATAAGTCAATATAATCAGTAAGTATGTCCCCACTGGATGCAACAAATGCCTCGTTTGTAATGGGTTTTAATGTTTTTGTCTCGTCGCTCCGGCCGGGACACGGCATCAACAGTATGTGATGGGCGTAACATTTCCGTCTCACGCTTGAGGTATTCGGCCAATCACAACGCACTGGATAGCTGGCCAATCACAGCACACCTCGCTTTTTCAGACCGATGAGTTTTGTAAAAATTGACGCGTTTCAAAAAGGCGGGGCATAGAGGAGAAACAATAATGTACAGTATGTGGAAAATAATGTGTTTTTTTTTACTTTAAACCGCATAAACACATTTCATTACTCCAAATACACAAAATAATGTTCTTTTTAGCAGCATCATATGACCCCTTTAAGTCTTTCCCCAGCAGGCTCATTTTCTCCAGAATAGTACTAAAACAAGAGAAAATGGAAACACTTATGAAAAATATAAAGACAGGTTTGCAATCTTAACAGGACATGCATACAAAATACTGAAGTGCTAAAGTTTGGTTAAAACATTTGTAGACATTTCTTGAATGACAGCACTACAAAAACACAACAAAAGGAACGACTATTGCCTTATATAATGGTTGTCTTATTGTTTGTGAGCTTTGTGTTAAAAAAACTGTGGCTTTTAACAGTTTCGCTAGGTATTTGAGTAAATGAAAACACAATACTTACATTTCAATGTGAATTCCCCCACAGAACTCTCACCCACCCTGTTCTTCTTCTTCTTTTGATGTTTTATGGCGGTTGGCAAACCCCGCCCTGTTTTTTGAATATAAATACCGTTGTCATCTGCGCGCAAGTGATTCTGGGATATGGTAGGGTGCGAAGTGTCCATCAGATGTGCACTTCACTTTCCTGGGAAATGGAAGGTGCATTTGAAGTCGCTTTCGAAATACGTCAGCCTTCGTCGCGCCTTCTTGACGCAGTGATGCAATCGCACTTCAAACGCGCACTTCGGAGTCCGCACACTTCAGTTTGGGACAGCCTTCGTCGCGCTGCTGTGATGCAATCGAGTAGACATGACAGCTTGGAATTGTCTTTCAATCAGAGCCAATCAGTGTTATCATGGTGTCATTTTTCTGTGGCTCTAAAATGAGCAGTCCTTTATGGCCCAACAAAAGTGCCCATACGCAAGGATAGCAGTTTGCAAACTTCTGAACAGCTGAACAACTGACATTAAGATGGATTGGAATGATAACTGATAGTTTTCTCCAGATGTTGTAGGCTTCTTTGCTCTAATTTGATTACCTTGAAAATAGAACCACTTATTTAGCTTTTTAACCCAAAGTTGTGGTAAAAATGTCTTATCATTTAGCAGTCAAGAAAGGTGTTAAAACTTGTGGATGATATTACTTAAACATATTAGAAATGGAAGGATAAAGGGGATGTCAGATGTGTATTCGGTGGCACATTACCATCAAAAACAACACTAATCCACTGTGTCCTCAGTGGCTCTGATGTCAGGAGAAAATG
>NW_015505512.1:1213483-1213761 GCF_001515645.1 Sinocyclocheilus grahami | reverse complement strand
TCAGTGGCTCTGATGTCAGGAGAAAATGAAGACTCTTATGTTCACGTTTACATCCAACTACAAAACACTTGCATTGCTTATGAGACATTGTTGTTGCTACAGCTGCTCGAGCACAGAGAAAATGGCTGACAGTGTACAACTGGCTGAGGGCGGAAATATGTTAATATGGAAGAGTCCGTCAGTGGTCGTGAGCGGTGCGCTCAGAAAATAAAAATGGATTGACAATTGAGACTGTTTTAGGCCCAATCCCAATTCTACCCCTTAGCCCTTCCCCTTTC
>NW_015505512.1:1198325-1209859 GCF_001515645.1 Sinocyclocheilus grahami | reverse complement strand
ATAGTAGTGGTGTCCCAATTCTTAGGGGAATATTTTCATCCCTACTCCTTGACACTCTGTTGGCGGCGGGGTAGGGGAAGGGGTATAAAATAGAACTGGGATTGGGCCTTAGTCTTCCCGTGATAATAACGATAAAGCCTAGTTGTTGACATATTTCTGTGTGTGACTGTGCGAAGCAACATCGCGGAAGGCGGACGTGAAATTGAGGAGAAGTTTATCGCTCCTTCTACAATCTGGAACAGGTTTGGTTAGGGCTGTACAGTGCACAAAAAAATTTGAATAAATGTAAGTTACTACAGTAGCACGTGTGCGATACAGTTTTGCATGTCTATAAGCCTGTTTATAAACCTGTTGTCCAACAAAGATATAATTTATTGACATACTTTTTCTCCAAATAAACTTAATAACATAGTTGTGTTTGAAATAACTTATTTTTTGTGACCAGACGTGGTTTCATATTACAGAATGATAGTATTATATACAGTGATAAAAGCTATGTCAAGTTGCATTGCATTATAAATATACTTTCCTTATAAAAAATACCCAAGATTGCTTGAAGAACACAGATAAACCATTTTGTGCAATCGCATGTTTATTGTCTTCAAGTTTCATCAGTTAAAATCTCCATTGTGCGTTTTATTCAACGATAACTGGACACCTTTTTCCATATTAGGGATTCTAATGGAGAGTGGTCAGTATTACTTCTGCTATACATATGTGAAGTTTCTGCGCAAGGGCGCCCTCCGGCTTCCAGTATGAATTAAACAGTCATTACATTACGTTTGTACTCACTAATGCTCACAACACCCTATTTTGGGTAAAAATAGGAAAGATAATACTTTTAATCTAAAGAAACAGGATTCCCCGAATTATCGTCATTGATATTATCGAAATAAATACCAGAAATACTGTGATATATTTTTAAGCCCATATCGCGCCTCCCTAATGCAAACACCATGTAAAAGTGAATTTTGCATCCAATGTCCCCTTTAAGTCAAGGGCATTGCATTGTGGCATACAGTATTCTGTGCAGTGGGAACGCTTGCACTATTTTGTAGGAATAATTGTATGGTAGTATGCTATTTTGAACATTGCGTCTCTTCTTCTCTGTCTTTCACTTTTGCGCTGGGCACATACTTATTGCCGCCCATCTTCCCAGCAGGAAGTCCTGCTCTGACATCAGTTCAGACATCCATCTGGCATACACTACCATTTTACCTGCGCTGTGTGTCAGATGCTATGTTCTTTCCAGGCTTTCAGACATTCAGCAGGAGTCATAATATTCCGCATTTTGTGGCGCAGGTTGTTATTGATCTGCGGAAACAAAGCTGTATAAGGTACCAGGGACTTCACTTTGTTATTTATTTTGAAAGATATTCATGAGTTGCATTTAAGACACTCAAGTACATGAGATATCCTTGATTATGCTGAAGCAGTCATTGTGTATTTTTCCGTTTGAATGAAAGTGTCTGCTAAATGAATAAACGTAAAACCTTGAGCATGCTTAGACATAGTAATAAGCTTTCAGGGAGCTCATCTCTAAACATGGCAATAAAAAGAAAGCTCTGCTTGGTCATTTTACATGTTAGTCAGGCGGTCTCTTTCTAAGCAGGCCAGAATAAGCTACGATGTGGATCAGTGTCATGTGTCAATAGTCAGATGTCTTGCTAAATTTGAGTACTGTGCACTGTTCGATCTGATCATGATGAACTGTACACCGTCTCTAGGTTACATATGTAACCATGGTTCCCAGAGGGAACGAGATGCTGCGTCTCTTTGCCATACTCCCTGCATCCCTGCAGGCGCTACTTCATCGAAGCTGGTTTGCGCCCGGCCGGATGTGCTTTTATGATTTCTGGTGCTTACGTCACCCTGCTCGTGACGTCTCGCTGCTCCATTGGACGGATTTGACACGTGCTTCAGAACGCGGTCACGCAAGGGCGTTCCCATAGCGACTCGAAGCAGCGTCTCGTTCCCTCGGGGAACCATGGTTACATACGTAACCTAGAGACGTTTTTCAGCATCATTACTCCAGTCTTAAGTCTCACATGATCCTTCAGAAATCATTCTAATATGCTGATTTGTTGCTCAAGAAACAATTCTTATTGTAATCACTGTTGAAAACCGTTGTGTCGCTTAATATTTTTATAAACCATTTTTTAGGATTCTTTGATGAATAGAGAGTTCAAAAGCATCACATTCATTTGTTGTCATTAATGTCAGTTTTGATCAATTCAATATATGCTTGATTAATAGAAGTATTCATTTCTTTACCCCAAAATCTCAGAAGGATATTCTGTGTATTTAGCTGCTTTTGAAGTTTTCAATGTTCATGCCATTGTAACTTTAAAAATTAGTTTTGCACAAACCACAAGTTTCAGCAAACATAAATGTTAAAATCAAATGCTTTTTGAATGCTACTTCTTACATATGGATGCACGGAGACTTTAGTCCAAAAAGTCAACAAGCAGGTTCCACTAACTTCTCTGGTGTTCACTACAGAACAAAAAGCTGCAGTATCATTTAAATGAGCTTTCACTTTGTTGCAGAATAAACATCAATATGCTGCAGACACAATGCCAGTAGTCGAAAGTCTGGCTCGTGAGACTACATCTGATTTATAGAGCAGATTTGCAGATCTGAAGTATTTTATTACTGACAAAAAATGATCAGAAACAGGTTGATAAAAAAGACATTTGGGCTTAAACCCCTGAAGTCCACCCATGTTGTCTGTGCTGCTCTCCCCAAAAGAGAAGTGCTTTGTGTATTTTAGTAATGTTGTCCCTTTGATGATTCCTAGGGGACGATCCTCTGAATATCATATGGGTTTTAATCATTATGATGAAACAGTCTGCAAAACAGCATCTTATAAACAAACTACCACAACAAGCCATAGATGCGACTCTATCAACCAGAGGCGTTACCGAGTTGACTTTCGCTTCAAGTTTTTACATGAAATCTCCTTTCTTCCAGAGTTGTTCACCCTCCGAATGCCCACTGAGTCTTTGTGTCGCCTGGGGTCTGTGTGTTTGCCTCAATGAATATTATTTTTACAGTGTAATTATATACTGTAGCAGAGAACTGATGCTGGCAGCTCAGGTGATCAATCAGCAAGTAATGAGACCGAAAGCTCAGCTAACGACTGACTGCTGCTCATGCGGGCCACATCCCGTGCAAGGTCCAATCAAGCTTTTCATAAGAAAGAACACTGTGGGCTCCTGTTATCGTATGGCCATTCTCCTATTTTCTCTCTAAAATACTCGATTCACTGCTAGCGAGATGAAATCAAGGACGCAGTGTTTACTAGAACTGAGGAAAATACTGTAACACATTCAGAAGTCATTAGCACTTAACAGGTTAAACCAAGGGGTGCATGTGTCCTATTGAATACATTGAGGAGAAAGTAAGTCAAGTATCAAAAGGTGATTTAATTAAATGTAGGCTTTGCTGTACTTTAATTAGATTTTCAACCCCATCTTTTATATGATTGGTGTGTATCGCTCCATTCATAAGGAGGGGATGGACCGCTGAGACATGCTCATGTTTCATTAATATGCCAGACATAACTTGCCGTTCATTTTAATCACAGTGGCGATTATAAAGGTTTGAACGTTAATGCACATGCAAGGTGCGTCCAATAGAACTCTTCAAAAAGCTTATTTTAGAATTAAGCACTATTACTTTAAATTAATCCACTGCTAAGATATATTTAATCACTTTCCACAAATTAGGTACAAAAGTGTGTCTGAAACTCTTTTTTATTTTCAGCAAATTATCTATAAAAGAAGAAAATATTGATTGTCATACTAAGCGGTTTCATTTTACATTCATGTGAATGTGTAAAATGTATTATAAAAATAAAAATTGAGCAAGTTGTAAAACCTAAACTGATTAAGTACAGTTGTCAAAAAAATAAATTATAAAAAATAATAAAATAAAATCTAAGTTAAAATTAAGCAGATTTAAATAATGAAGTAACAGGGTTAGGAATACAGCTACATTTTGTTTTTGCTAATTCAAATTAATTTATAATTTAAACACATTAAACTGTAATTTAAATACAGTGAAGCCAAAATCTACAAATTAAGAGAGAAAACAGTTTTTTTTATGCATGTTTACACTACCCATTTTTTTCATGTTAATCATACAGTATGTTAGATAGCAGTATTGTTTTCAATAAAACAAAATTGGATTTGTGTCGTTTTACAACAAGCGACAGAGTTATAGATGTGTACCGTATTCATTGAAAGTGCCATTAGCCATTTGACACTTCTGTTCGGCTTGTTTTTTGTTGTTCATATCACTCTAAATATCACACCGTGTTAATTGTGAAGTGAATGTACATGATAACAGAGTTTAGACAGATTTCTCTGTGATATATTGTTCATTTCCACCATACAGGGCTGGGTTTGTTTTACAGATTACCGGCACTATGAAATGTATGTATGAATCTAAATGTGATTTCATGGTGGGTTTGAGGGAAGGGGGGAAGGTGGGAGAGAAAGAGAATGACTCTTAAAGTTACTCTTAGCAGCAAGAAAAAATTAAAAGGCATGAAATATTCAACAGCTAAGAACCGCAGGCACTTTTTAATACACAGAATTAGATAGCTACCCCTGAAAGGGAGAGCAAGAGAAGATGGAGGGAGAGAGAGGAAGAGAAGAGTTGGGGAGATAATATGTTGTTGTAAAGTGTTCCCTAAGGAGATCACTAAGTGAAAAGTTATTTGTGTGTGGAGGTGTAAAGTCCCTTCATAAACTGCATCCTCTTTTCTTCCACATAGCCACATCACGCTGCCATTCACGTCAAATTTGGATTTCCATACACTGCGTAACACATCCCTTTCAAGCCAAGACTTGTTAGCCAGCAAACATCTGCATTCACTAGCAACAACATATGGAGAGTCAGACTTTGAATCCTCCAAACTCAAATATTAATGTTGAAGGCAGAGCAACAAAATGAAGTAGCAGTTAAAAAGACAAGCAGACAGACAGGTAGACCGGCAGGCAGGTGTTGTAGCGCCAACAAAAGCCTCATCTATTGGGGAAAACTATTCTAACTCCCACCTCTGTTGTCCTAGAATATTCAGTGTGTGGGCTAAGCTGAGATTTCAGCTTCTTTGTACAAATCACATCTCCAGACGCACCGATGCTTCCTCTCATAAAGGGATGTTCCCATAAAATTCTGTTCTTCATGCCTTGTTATGCCCAAACACCATGAAACGACATTCCAAATCCTGCACGGACACAGTGTGCCGCAACACCCGCTAACCATAAACCTGTTAACAAGAGGAAAGATGCGCATAACAAGGCAGCAAACAAACATGAGCAATCCATAAACAATCTTAGCGTCTCACACGTTCAACATCTGTTCCAGCTGGCCCATTCAATGGCCAGAAAATTGAGTCAATCTTCCATTAGAGTAAACTGTGATTTTGTATTAAGGCCTCAGCCGCAAATGGAAACCAAAATACATTGTAACATCTGTTACAGTTGCAGCGCTCTGCCTTCTTTTCTCAGCACCCATAAGCTTACAGGGAAATCAAGTTATTTCCTCCCTGACTGCTTGTTGGGAATGCAAAAATGGGCATGAAGTGTTCAGACTTTTGGACTCTTCATGCGAAACTCAGAAAGAATATCTGGAAGCGCTTTCCTGGCGAAATTACACGAGAGTATCTGGTCCATTTCAGATGTTAAGCAAAGGTTAAACGCCTTTTTCTGGCCGACTACCCCAGCTGTCTCACATGTCCCTGGCAGTTCCACCATGCGCTCTCTCCCATAAAGAACTCTATTTTCTGCCAGGAAGGGACAGCACCGGCGTGTTTTTCACATTGAATGACAAGAATAGACATGGCACTGTGATGTGCACCCATGAATGCCGAGAAATGTAACTGGACGGAGGCAGGTGAGTTAGCAAAAGGAAAGCCGCTAGATCAGGTGTTTCTGTGTGTATAAATATTTCTCCGTCTTCCATTATTAATAATTGCTCTTGGGGATTTCTTCCCGCACATTGGCTTCCTGTCAATTAAGTGCACATCAAGGGAGACAAGTTCACCTCCTCTAGCCCTCTCCAGCTAACTTGACACTTCTTTTCCTCATCTGAAATCAGATCTCAACGGTAGACTCGTGTAAGCTCATTAGACCCTCAGCAGGTCCAAGCTTATGAGAGAGTAATTAGCCAGGTATTCCCTTTATTCCCTTGATGGTGGGGAACACTGTTGTTCCGAAGCCGACAGTGATTAGTGTTATAATACAATTCCTGGGAGAGAGTGATCAACACATGAGGAAGGAAAATACTCTCACCCCATGTCCAGGAAACGGGCATGTGAGATTGCGAGCGAGATGCGAGGTGTTAGGACAGAAATATTTCGCATGATTTTTGGGGTTGTACGCCAGGCTGCAATTGTTTCATTATCACTTGCATTAACAGGCCGGGTCTGAATAAGTGTTGCATGAATTGCGGCACAGATGGGAAAGATCGGACATGACAAAAGAAGACTGGGAGGGGGGCTGCAAGCGGAGAGACAATCAAATCAAGAAAAAGATAGAAAGTCAAGGAAAGAGAGAACAAAGGAGATGAGGAAGTGCAGTGACGCATCGCCTTTCTCTCCCAGGTGCTGCGGCGGAAATGTAACATGACATGAAGATAATTAAAAAGCACATCTTTATATATTAAACAAGATTGAGTTCAGTGAGCTGGAATCATGGGGATTCGCTATAATGCAAACTTAACCCATGGCCTCTGCAGGTGCCTGGTCAGTGATGGATCTCATGTAGAAAAGCTAGATTCTTCAGAGAGCCAGAGATAGACAGAGGGGGAACAGCTGTTAAATGATTCTGGGCTGCCCACCGGGAGAAGGCAAGTAGGCTCTTTGTGATTGGCTCAGGTAAATGGCATTTTCACTCACCCGCACAAGGCAATGGTGACTTAGCACCTGCTCTATGGGGGCTCATGTCACCTCTGAGAACATGTAATATTAACTGTTACCCTTCAGCCCAAAGAACATTCGTCCACCCAACCTAGTCTTTTTTACTTTTGAACACTTGAAAAGTCTGAAAGACTGAGCACCACCGTGTTATGTCCGTACATCTGGAAATGTATTAGTTACTCAAACACAATTGATTAGTTGAGCAAAATGTGATATTCAGTTCACAAACAAATCACTGGAGTTTGGCTCTTTTTAGCGATTCATTCTAAGTTCATTCTAAACCTTCACTCCCTCCATTCTCAAGCTTTCGACCTACTACTAATATGTTGTAAAATACTTGAAGATGCACCTTCCACTTGTACTTGCTCAGTCATAAGCATACGGAATTGTTATAAATATAATTTAAAATCTCTACTTTTCAGTTTTAATATCTGCTCCAGCTTTTGTGCTTGTCTAGCTTAGTTGTGTAATTCTTTTGAAAGCAATGTTAAAATGCAAATGTGGTAGTTTAACAGCAGTTTACTGACATGTTTATATGACATTGCATATAGATACATATTTGCCACAGAGTTTGGGTGGGGGGTTCACTAAGAATTGAATTGCACCCTCCAAAAGCATGGTTTATTTGCATGCATTGTCTGCATTGTTTCTCAAGCTTTCGACCTACTACTAATATGTTGTAAAATACTTGAAGATGCACCTTCCACTTGTACTTGCTGAGTCATAAGCATACGGAATTGTTATAAATATAATTTAAAATCTCTACTTTTCAGTTTTAATATCTGCTCCAGCTTTTGTGCTTGTCTAGCTTAGTTGTGTAATTCTTTTGAAAGCAATGTTAAAATGCAAATGTGGTAGTTTAACAGCAGTTTACTGACATGTTTATATTACATTGCATATAGATACATATTTGCCACAGAGTTTGGGTGGGGGGTTCACTAAGAATTGAATTGCACCCTCCAAAAGCATGGTTTATTTGCATGCATTGTCTGCATTGATTTAGCTCTCCATTAAACATTACTGTAATAGAACTGTCATAAAATGAAATTTTCACGGCACAATTATCCATCTTGTCTGATGCTCCTCTCCATCATTTGATGAATTACTGCTTCCATGATCAACAGAAACTGTAAACAAGTCTTTCACATAAAGTTTTGTTTACTTAAAGTTGGCATGAAATGGAAGTCGCGTCTTTCCTTCCCTATTGTGACATATCCGAGTGAAATGGCTTCTCAGAAAATAATAAAATAAAGGGCGGGACTAGATTTTGTCCATTGGGAATTGGTTGAATCATTGTGGTTTGCTAATGCTGCGATCTCATGAGTGACACGTTGCTGGAAGAAAGGGATTATTGCCCATCCGTTGGGCAAGTGCACGTCATCAGAGAAGTGATATTGATGCAGGGAAAAGGGAAGTTAATGTTTTTGACTAAAGATAACAAGGGCATGCACATTTTAATAAGATATACGAATTCTAGGAAACAGATTCTTGTTATTCTCAACAGCAACTGTTAAAAAGAAAACAGGTGGGCAATGGCAACAGGGACAGATTCGTCCACAGATGTGCTTCACACGGCAGGTGCAGTGTGTCACAGCCGCTCGACACGGGGACGCAAACAAAGAGAAATGAGCCATAGCTCTGGCTTTGTTGAGCCTTAAGCGGTCTCTTCTGGTGAAGAGGTCCTGACATGGAGACGAGAGAGGTTTCTAACATACTTATCAACAGTTGTGAGAAAGCACAGGTAATATCAGCCGTAATAGTGCGAACAACAGCACTAAGTCATCCGAGGTGATCTGAGATGATTGGAGCTGAACGCATTTCTGGAGGGAAAGATTAAATGAGAACATTGTAGAGGGAGGTGATAGATGGGGCGAGGAGAGGGAGAGTGAAATGTGCTGGGAGGAAGTGGGAGGTTGGCGGAGAGAGACAGTGACAGAGAAGTGAAAATTAGCAAGTGGGAGCAAGAGAGAAAGCCAATAGGATAAGGAGGTAGGCAGAATATAAGAGATGCAGACAGAGAGAAGGAGGTGGAGGAGAGGAGTCACATTGCAGGAATGTTAACAGTTGACACGTTCATTATCCAGGCCCTGTTGTGGAGATTCGATTGAAAGGCGCGAGTGTCTCCCATTACAGCTCTCCAGATACAGAAATACACCCATCACACCTGCAGCAGCTGCTGCCTGCGCTACAAACTGCCATGGCTCCGTGATCGCTCCCATTTTCTCTGACACCTCGACTCAAACTCTTTCCCGGAGAGAGGTCAAAATGTCCGCCTTACAGGTCATCGCAAAAACTGAATTTTACTCAAGGAGTGGGCGGCGGGTGCACAGATGTGTGTGTGTACATTTTGAGTGGTGCCATATTTGTTCATGTAGCTGAGCGACGAATCAATGCGGGGAAGCTTGTAGCTAGTAACGGGTGACAGAACACATATAGACATTCATTCTCCGTCGCCACCGCCATCTCGTACACTTCCTCCTCTCTGCTGGTGAAGTCTTTGCGCTAATATGGCCAAAGCTACCATCATGTGTGCTTGGGAATTAATACGGAGTTGGTCCTCCCTAAAAGAATGCACTCTTAAGGGAAGAATTTCGGCTAGATGTTGGAATGTAGATGCACAATTTGCTCCCATTCAGATGCAAGAGCATCAACAGGTCAACAGCTTGATGTTGGTGATGGGATCTGGCTCACTAGCTGCGTTGCCATTACAGATTTGTGCAAAACTTTAGTGCTATTTTATAAATGTCGATAAAAAAGTATTGCAAAATGATGGCGTTTCCATTAACCGATATTATGCAACTAAAATGTAATTATTTTTCCCTCTCGCGATAAGTCATGACGACTGATTTTGGTAGGGTTATGTATATAGCAACCACTCCACTAGCCATTATATTTAATTGAAGGAGACATATGCAGGTATCTTTACAGAAGCAGCGTGGATAGACGCTTCTGGGACGCTTCTGAAACGTGCCGTGGCGCAGCTGATATAAACGCAAGCATTGACTAGAGTGGCCGCGATTAGCTTCGGTGGCTGTGTCGGAGCCGTAACGCACTACAGACGTGTAGTGTAAATTGTCTAAGCATTAATGGCAAGAAAAGCCCCTTATACTTGAGAGCGGCCACTTATGAAGTGTTTCTTGAAAGTTATAGTACATTGAAGAGTGATCATATGACTTTTTACGTACTCCATGTGACCTGTAAATGTGGGGGGGGGGAAACGCTTCCATTGCAAATTTGCTAAATATTCCTTTTTCGAATTGCCTGAAAAACCACCTCATGCGAGTGTAAAAATGGTTGGCGATACATGGGTGTTTTTGTGAAATAGATGCTTTTCCATTAGGTGTATTTTCAATTCGCAATTTCAATTTGCACAATTTGAAAGGTAATGGAAACACAGCTACTGTTGAAGTTCATGGGGTGTTCAGGTCAGGGCTTTGTCCAGGCCAGCCAGGTTTAAACTTACATTACATTACTTAAAGTAATGTGTAGTTGCATAATATAGCACCTTTACTGATTCAATAGCAGCCTTCAACTTTATGTTGAAAAGTTGTGGATTTCAGTATCTTGTTGTTGATAATGCTCTAAATTAAATTCCCACTAACATATCATACATAAATCTTGAAATAATAGTAATAGTAATTATAATTATTTACATATGTAAGTGATATTCACACTGTGCATTTGTATGCGTTTATGCAAAACTTAAAAAAAGTATCGCCATCACTTGTGAACATAAGAAAGTCATTTTCACAGAGCTGTAATTATGTAAATAATGACTAATAGTAAAATAAATGTCATATAGTAAATGGTAATGTAATTTAGGGACTTTTAAATGAATGGATCTCGCTTAAAGCTACATATGGTGGACATTTTGATGTAACATTCCTGAGCATCAACCTTGTAAATGAGAAAGAATTAAACAGTTTGATTACCAAGGATATTTTACACTGCTGCAGTACCCTTTTAAAAGCTTTTGTTGCCCCAGTGACAGCTGGTTGTGGCTAGAAGGGATACAGCTACGGCCGGAAGTGACGCAAGTCTTTCAAAATGTAGTTCACTAGTTCACGCCTACCAGATATCCGATATTACAAAACCGATATCCGATTAAGTAAAAATGCTTCATTGTTGGAAAAAATTTTTTAGTAAAACGGTTGGATCTCTGCTAGTGACTATCCTGAGCTGTATCAGGATTTATTCAGCATTCATGGTTACTTGTGTGAGCATGTAAATATTTCCTATGGTCTAACTGCCATGCTAACCTACTAAACCCTGTCCATTTGGCACAGCATGCATCACAGGTGATCACTCAGAGGGTGTAGTTGATGGGAGGAGGCATCTGTGTAACGGCCTCATCGGCGGCCCATATTAAACACATTAAACACCGCGACGGGGCCCCCATTAATCTACAGCACCCGAATGACAGCTCCTCTATCGGCACGGCAACTGCCACTCGTGCTCACACGCGCAAGCTCAAAGCCAGGACTTAGTAGCCCGCCACGCGAGTAATAGAAGAGCAGAGCGCAGATAACAGAGTGATTGATTGGATCCTCTCTCTCTGATTGGGATCCGGTCATGTAATACCACCTCATCATCCGCTCTTATGGGG
>NW_015505512.1:1183313-1198195 GCF_001515645.1 Sinocyclocheilus grahami | reverse complement strand
CTGGGTTGGGGGGGGGGGGGGGAATAAAGGAAAAAGTCATTTGAAGGAGTGATTTGCTTTTAATTAATAAAACAGAGCCAGCTTGTGGACAGGACAGCAGGATATTTGGAAAGAGAGAGAGAGAGTGTGTGCGTGTGGAAAGACTCAGTTGTGCTCGGATTCCAAATGACACCCATCTCCGAGCCGTCTGTTGTGTGTAGCGGGAGCTAACTGTCTCATAAAGCTGGGGCCGGAAACAGCCATAACAAGGGAATCCATCAAACTGTGACACGGCTAGAACTTTTTTATATGAAAAAAATATATTTTCTCCATGGAAACAAAGCCAAAAGAAACTCTTTACATCTCAGAAAGAGGCAGCTGACAAGCCAAATGCAGTTTTGCAGATACGGAGAAAGCACTAGTGACAATCACATACCTGGAAAAACGTCTGATGTTATCTATGTAACCCTTCATCTGTGCAAAATCGTCTCACCGCTGTGTTCGATCGTAACAGGAGCTCAAATCTCAGGATTCGAATGTGCGGTTCATTGTGAGAGCTTTATTAGTTTCATTCTTTCGAGTGGTTTATGGAAAATGATTGCCTTGTTTGGGAGTGGAAGATCGTCTGCCTCCCACATGTTGAGCAGGATGACAAATAAATCATGGAGCTTAAATCACTTTCCATAAAACCTGCTAAAATAAACAGGAGAGCTGTGTTTTATACGGCAGTGCTGAGTCTGTCATGAGATAGTGAAAACTAAAGTTATGTCTGCCTCCACTAGGTGTCCCTCTTCCTTAGACTGGTGGGCTTGAGACAGAGCAAGGTCTCCTCATCTACAGTATGCTCTGTCAGTTAACTCACTGTCTTAGAGAATGGTGCTTTTTGTGTTATATGTTCTTTGAGACTCCATTAGATCAATTGTGAGAACTAGCAGAGATGTTTTCTTTGGCTCACCCACATGTGTGATCTTTCTGTTTAGCAGAACCAGACAAGTTTACCTCCTAGTAATGATTGTTTTCAAGCAGACTTCAGTATATACGCTCATAATGAGTAACACAGAGAGAGAGAGAGAGAGAGAGAGAGAAAACATTATCATTTGTCTATAGCAGAGTTTCATGCCAGCTAAGCAAGACAAGTCTGTATATGCATATATACACTTATTTAGGTAATAAATTAGGTTGAGTAACAATTTAAGGCCATTTTTCTATTTTATTTTACATTTTGAATTTCAGGCCATTTTGCATCCCTTTTCTACAGAGCCCCTCGACAGCAGACAAGAACAATTAAATGTCAATGCTTATATTATATTGTTAAACATTTATGTTCGCTCACAGAAGTTTTGTTCACTCACAAAACTTTTGTGATGGATATAATATGGGAGGTTTGGAGGAAAAACAGTGTTTCCTCCATCCCTTGATGGGGGGGGGGGGGGGGGGGAATAAAGGAAAAAGTCATTTGAAGGAGTGATTTGCTTTTAATTAATAAAACAGAGCCAGCTTGTGGACAGGACAGCAGGATATTTGGAAAGAGAGAGAGAGAGTGTGTGCGTGTGGAAAGACTCAGTTGTGCTCGGATTCCAAATGACACCCATCTCCGAGCCGTCTGTTGTGTGTAGCGGGAGCTAACTGTCTCATAAAGCTGGGGCCGGAAACAGCCATAACAAGGGAATCCATCAAACTGTGACACGGCTAGAACTTTTTTTATATGAAAAAAATATATTTTCTCCATGGAAACAAAGCCAAAAGAAACTCTTTACATCTCAGAAAGAGGCAGCTGACAAGCCAAATGCAGTTTTGCAGATACGGAGAAAGCACTAGTGACAATCACATACCTGGAAAAACGTCTGATGTTATCTATGTAACCCTTCATCTGTGCAAAATCGTCTCACCGCTGTGTTCGATCGTAACAGGAGCTCAAATCTCAGGATTCGAATGTGCGGTTCATTGGGAGAGCTTTATTAGTTTCATTCTTTCGAGTGGTTTATGGAAAATGATTGCCTTGTTTGGGAGTGGAAGATCGTCTGCCTCCCACATGTTGAGCAGGATGACAAATAAATCATGGAGCTTAAATCACTTTCCATAAAACCTGCTAAAATAAACAGGAGAGCTGTGTTTTATACGGCAGTGCTGAGTCTGTCATGAGATAGTGAAAACTAAAGTTATGTCTGCCTCCACTAGGTGTCCCTCTTCCTTAGACTGGTGGGCTTGAGACAGAGCAAGGTCTCCTCATCTACAGTATGCTCTGTCAGTTAACTCACTGTCTTAGAGAATGGTGCTTTTTGTGTTATATGTTCTTTGAGACTCCATTAGATCAATTGTGAGAACTAGCAGAGATGTTTTCTTTGGCTCACCCACATGTGTGATCTTTCTGTTTAGCAGAACCAGACAAGTTTACCTCCTAGTAATGATTGTTTTCAAGCAGACTTCAGTATATACGCTCATAATGAGTAACACCGAGAGAGAGAGAGAAAACATTAATATCATTTGTCTATAGCAGAGTTTCATGCCAGCTAAGCAAGACAAGTCTGTATATGCATATATACACTTATTTAGGTAATAAATTAGGTTGAGTAACAATTTAAGGCCATTTTTCTATTTTATTTTACATTTTGAATTTCAGGCCATTTTGCATCCCTTTTCTACAGAGCCCCTCGACAGCAGACAAGAACAATTAAATGTCAATGCTTATATTGTTAAACATTTATGTTCGCTCACAGAAGTTTTGTTCACTCACAAAACTTTTGTGATGGATATAATATGGGAGGTTTGGAGGAAAAACAGTGTTTCAATGCTTTTTTTTTTTAAGTGAATCCAAAGTTTCTTGAGGGAAGCAATACTTTTGCGAGAGCACGCGATAAGTTAATAGCAAATGCAAAAGCATTTAAATGTAATCGTTTTCTCCCATCTCATATTTTTTTGCATCACCATGTCCCTTCAGGGGCTCCATACAGTACTTCTCACTTGTACCCTCTATTTAATAGATTATGAAATTTAAAGAAAAAAGCTAATTGTTACGGGGCTGACGAGACGTGAGACTTGCGGATCCATTCGCAGAGCTTTATTAGACAAAGGCAGAGACGTGGTCATACAGCAGGCATGGGTCAGATGAGAGCAAACAGGTATATGGTGGGCAAAACACAAGAATAGTCCTAGGGCTAGCACAGGTCGACGATCGGCAGACAGAATCAAAAGGGGCAAGACAAAAGGGGTGAATCCAGGGAACCAGGCGAAGATCAGAAACCGAGAAGGCTAAGGCTAAGGCTAAGACTAGGGCTAAGGCTAATGACTAAGGCAAATGACTAGGGCTAAGGCTATGACTAAGGCTAAGGCAAATGACTAGGGCTAAGGCAATGACGGGCTAATGACTAGGGCTAATGACTAGGGCTAATGACTAGGGCTAATGACTAGGGCTAATGACTAGGGCTAATGACTAGGGCTAATGACTAGGGCTAATGACTAGGGCTAATGACTAGGGCTAAGGCTATGACTATGACTAGGGCTAAGGCAAATGGCTAAGGCAAATGGCTAGGGCTAAGGCAAATGACTAGGGCTCCGTAAGGTAGCTATCTCTAGGAGAGTGATAAACGCTGAAACAATACTCGGCAGAGGGAATGGATCAGAGTGAGTGTTAAATAGTGAGGGAGTGATATGAAACAGCTGGGTGCAATCAGTGTAAACAGGTGTGTGCAATTCGTGCTGAGTGCAATCAGTGCAATGCATGATGGGAAATGTAGTCCGGGGTGCTATGCAACAGTTTGTGTGGTGCGAGAGTCAATGAAAAGGAAAGTTCATGGACCGGATTCGTGACACTAATAATGTTTTACTATTATTAGCATATATTATAAGCATCTTCATTTAGTATATTTTACTAGACAAAATGCATAAAGTCTACGATACCATTTGTGTGTAAATAGCACCTGCCTTAAAAAAGCCCTTGGTTATGTCCCAACTTCCTGTTTTAATGTGAAATACATTTACACAGCAAAGAAAATTGTGTTCTCCAAACTTGCTTGGGGTCCTTAAATGTGTTTTGGTGGTTTCAGACTTCAATTGTAACTTCACATCCAATCCCTCTCATTTCAGTGAGACGTTACGTAACCAAAATGGAGCTAGTTTCAACGAATAATATACTTAGGAGTGTGGCAATATTAAAACACACACACTTAGCTTTCCGCAAACCTAATTTCTCACTGTCTGCACCACAATATTGCATAAAAGAGATTAAAACAGAGCAATTATCTTTCTAACAAGTAAGAAGAAGATCGCAATGTTCTTACAGAGCCATACCAAAATAATTCCATAATGTTGGAGGATTACGATGTGGGTTTTGTCTTGATTAGCTCGTGCTGAGGGGGAATCTGCCCAGAAATGCTTGGCTGAAGTTGTGTTTACAGTTAAGTCTGGTGGAATATATCTGATCTGATCCTGGCACTCGGATGCTGTCTGTCTATTCCACATTTCTTCTGGCAACTCTGTGCTTTGCAGCAAGACATGGAAGCCTAATTAACTTTCATTATCACAGGCCCAGAACAGAGCGAGGCAGGAGAGGAGAGGATGGAGGAGACTTTCTTGAATAGGAGACATAAAATATGCTTTTCATTCCTCTTTGAGTTAGTCTCGCACACTGTGAGGAGAGAAAGCAGATTACCAATTTCACCGGCGAGGAGAGTGAGGCAGAAGCAGGTAGGGGGTATGTATATGTGCGAAAGTAAAAAGAAGGAAGAAAAGAATGAGATAGAGAGACAGGAAGCTCATGTATGTCTGAACACTTGAACAGGGCTTTTGTCAGTTTGAAAGACAGAGACAGCAAATACATCCCCCTGTCTACACGGTAAGCAAGCGACAGGACGCAACGAGACTTGAACGTTATAATCAACGAAAATGTCTACACGGCAAGTGTGGAACGTAGACAGCTTCATTGATTAAAGGGGCGTTCACACTGACAGCTATGTGCGGCAGCAATGAGGGTTCTGAGGTGACGTGAGCGACTGCGACCATTGGTGGTGCAACAAAGTTGAGCTGAGTTTACTTTTATGCAAATGAGCAGTGACTTTGCCACTCCCAGTAAAAACGTAGACTGTTAGGCTCATGCAATTTGCCTCCTTGCTGCTAGTACTTTCACACTGACTGCAATTTGCACTGATGACGTGACTGGAATCCATTATTTTTCAACGAGAGTCTGAGATTTTGGGTGATGAACCACTGATAGTGCAATTTTATGCAGATGAGTAGCGAATGTAGGTTATCAGGTAATATAACAAAACACCTAAAGAGACTCATCGACACACTGCATTGTAATTTTCTTTTGCTTCTTTTATTTTTGATATTATCATATGTGTAGAATTAACACAATGTCAGTGTTTTTTTTTTTTAAATAGTACAGATATCATCAATTTATAATGTGAGCCATTTGAAGGTTAATTCCCCTGAAAAGTGTAAACACGGTCTGTGTGGTGTTATCAAAACATTGCTTTGTTTATTTGCGAATGCCAACCAGCCTGCCCCGGCAACAAAGACTCAACCAATAGCGTGAGTTTTGGGCGGGTCTATCTCGACCAATGGCAGATGGAGAGACTGTTTGGGAAACCTGTTTGAAAACAATTACTTTTCTGCAGCTCCATATTGTGACAGAAAACACACTTCAACATTCAAGTATTTGTAGTTTTGTCATGTTGCGTTGCTCCGCTTGCTCTCTAGCGTCGCTGGGGCATATATGAGTGTGTAGTGCTTTATTTCTGCAGTTGGTTTTACTCCTCTGCACGTAATGAGCCTGTAAGTAAGTAAACAGTGTTAATGGAGGATGATGTGGACGCAGCTCTCCCGCTCGTACCCCTGCTGTTGCTAATTAGGATGAATGTATTTCAATGGCTCGTTTGTCCCCCTCCCTACGCAACTCATTTCTTCTCTTGGCTTTTCTATCCCATTTAATTTCTTCTGCACCGTGCTTCTTAATACGCTTGTCGGCTCATTGATGGGCCAGATGTTTTTATGATGAAACATGAAAAATAGCTAAATGGACACATTATGACTTCCGCTCCTCTCTGTTAGTTTGCCGTGGGTAATGTTTGTGAGCGGCAGATTATATTTAAAACACTCGCGGCATGTCACCGTACACACTGAAGAGGACAAACGATTTGCAATTGCTTGCTATTTATTGCCCGCTATAATGTTGCCATTGTAAAGTTCTCCCTGCAATAACCCTGTGTCAAAACAGATTTATTATATTTAGTGCCTGTCTTTTCCGTGGAAGTCGAAAACAACTGTTGTACCTCTAATGATTTATTATGATTAATTTTGCTCCTAATTACTGTTATTTGTGCTTCTGTGGCGAGCGCGATATGTGCGTGTGCGTGCTCGAGGGCCGCCGTTTAGCAGAGTTGTGATGATATGAGTTTTTGTCCTCACACCCAGCTTGTACCTGTGGGTGGGTGTGTTGTTAATGTTGCTTTGACGTAAAAGCCCTAATTTGGAGAGGTGATTGATGGTTTAATATTGCTGCCTGCAACCTTGCTGCCCCCACCCACCCAATGAAGCTGCAGGCAGGCACAATGCTACGGCAGCCAGTGTGTGTAATGTCACAATCTATTCCATCCTGGAAGAAAGTGGGGAATAAATACTGGAGCAGATTAAACCCAGTTGTGCTGTGTGTGTGCGTGTGTGTACATGCGCGTGGCCAGGCGCGTATAAATGTATTAGTGCTGTGAACTTGCGCTGGTAAATATATACTACAGAATTTAATATCGCAATGGAGAGAGACTCTAGGTGTCTGGCAAAACTGTGCATTTGTAAATGCTTACATATACTGCTGGTTGCCTTTGATGTGTGCTCCAGCACTGTGTATATAAATATATATCCATAACCCAGCAGTGAAATCCAAATCGACTGACTTTGCTGTGAGGTCAGTCCAGAGTGACTACAGTCATTTTGTTTGCAATGATTTCAGCACTTTTTCCCCCCAACTAAATAACCCCTCTGGTACTCCTTTTCCTCTGTTTGTCTTTTACTTGTCCATTTTGTTCCCATATTTCACCTGATTTTACCCTTGCTTTATTACTCAGCTTACTTCAGTACCAACGGTGCTGTTTAATGTATTTTGCTCACTGTTTTTCACAGCGTTCACTTACTTCATTAGTTATAAGTGATTTAACATTTAGACTCATTAAAGGGAAAAGTCACACAGCCCTGATCCATTTTTAGTTTATTACAGACATGTATTTTATTTTTTAGAAATATGACAACAATCACAAATCCCATATAGAGATTACACTATCAGGGTGTTTGGGAATGTTCATGCATAATTTATAACCATAAAAACATGGTTATATGTTACACACAGAGAACAATACATCACAGTTGTTTAAACGAATGAGCATTAAGCTGTGTCGTCAGAAAGTCATTTTCAATCATACCTTTAGTTAGCACTGCCGGGGGAGAGCAACTGCGCTCGACTGCGCAATCTGGCACAGCCGCCTCGACATTTCTCGAGTTTTTTTGACATCAGAGCAACTCAAATGACACCCTGACACATTTGTAACTGGCATGCATCTTGCAGTAATCGATTCTGTGCAGATTTGGCCCATCTTAAACGAGCCTATTTTTGATGGCTCAGCTTGCACTACACAGTCCTTCCCCCGATATCACCTGAAATCACCTAGTAAGCGGTTTGTGTTTGTGATGTAATTAAATTTTAATGACTATTTAAAGGTACACTACAGTATGCAACATTTTTTGATAAATATAACCCATCTAACCCAACCCAATAAAAAAAAAAAAAAAAAAACATCTTCCAATCCATGGTTTTATTTGACCCAAATACACTTGGCCATGAAACGTTTAAAATGGCAACCTCCGGGTATTCAAATGTTATCTATTTGTCCATCCTGTCTTTTGTAAGATGCATGCAGTTTTGTTTTTTAACCACTAAAAAGTGTACTCACTTTAAAAAAAAACTGTACTCACCAAAACCATTTCATGGGGTCTTTAAGACGTCCTTTTTTAGTTGTGCGTCCAGCACCTATAGTGTTGACACTTAATTTCTCAGACTTTCCCTGAGCAAACATGAAGCCATTATCCACCCCTCCACCACACATCAGAGCCTCTGAGGTGTTTCATTATCCTATGCATTGTTTGATTAGCATTTATATTTCTTAATCTACCTATTAATGTTTTGACTCATTAATATGATTACATAAGAAATGTACTGACCTTGACACATGCGATGCATATGTGTTCCGGTACTTCTCTGTTACACAGAACAAAAATAGCAGTACCTTAAATTAGTATTTTGCATTCTCTTTGCCATCTCGTTCATTATCCTATGCATTGTTTGATTAGCATTTATATTTCTTAATCTACCTATTAATGTTTTGACTCATGAATATGATTACATAAGAAATTTACTTGCATATGTGTTCCGGTACTTCTCTGTTACACAGAACAAAAATAGCAGTACCTTAAATTTGTATTTTGCATTCTCTTTGCCATCTCATAAGGTCACAGGAACTGAGGAGCCGCAAGAGTCGAAAAAGTGAAAAAATAAATAAAAAGGCCGGAGAACTGTGAACAGGGTGGCTCTTTTATAAGTACTGTTGATACAAATGAAGAGGTTCTTTGTGGTAAAATTGGGAATGGGATGTCGAAATAACCAGCATACAGAACAATTTTGAACAAAACAGCATAAATCTGAACCAAAGTCAGTGTTTTTAAATGTGTGACAAATATATTGTGACTCTACTGTAATTCACAGATTAGTACAAAATGTGTGCTTTTTTCTCCTCTACAGTTTTAATACGAATAAGGATTGTTATTCTACTATTATTGATGGCCTACATATACTTCAACTGTAAGAAAAACTTTATAATCTTGTTTTTCCAGTTTGTCGAGGTTGCAGTCAGAGAGATGCCGGGAAAAACACGTTCATCGTTTGGGAACTAGGAGATGATCAAGGATAGTTTTCCCAGCGGTTGTGCTGTGAACATCTCTATTTTGAATTACAGAGTTATTTCACCACGCGCAGCGAAAGCAATCCGGTCCTCAATTCAAACAGATTATGATTCCTCTCTGAAGAAATCTCTTACCCTTTTATTTTCCTTGACCTTCTTCTCTCCCCCCGTGTTTTACGATATGGGCTACCCGTGGAGCGTACACCACAAACTGAGATTACCACAGATTTCAAAGAGAAGCAACTTGTAAAAATATCTGCACTGCACACATGCTGCGTTTGAGCGTTAGTACTTTTATTTATCGATCGTTTCAAAATACAATAAATGTTGTATTGTTGTACGTGAATACCCACCTCTAAACACATAAAGCTGTCAGAAGTTTGCTGTATTCTTGCGGATTTGAGAATGGATCCGCACAATCTCAATCGCTCTCAACCCTTCATCCCCCGAACAGTTATTTTGCTAATATGTTTTTAATGTTTGTGTGAAGCGGTCATCTTTTATAATTTGTTTTTGTATAAGCTGTGCGCCTATGTGTACAGAGAACATCAAAGCTGTAAAAATAGCTCTTCCCATTAAGCAAACTCGCCCTCTTATTCCTTTCCTGGGGCCTCTGTTGCTTGGCCGTCCACACGGAGACATTTTAAAACACTGCCTGTGAAATCTAGAGACTTGAAACTATTTATGCTTTGGAAAATATATATCAGCTCTGAGACTTCGACGTGCTCGGTGAATGAGTTTCAGTGGCACAAAGGTGTTGGAAATGGAACTATGGAATGAATAAAATATATATTTTTTTTTACTCATATACTATCAATCTAAGTCTTCATGCAGCAGAAACTCTAGAGTCATTGAGGATTATGACATTCTTAAGTGTATTTACCAAATTAATTAATAATCGCTGTTACAAACAAATGGCTTACATCAAACCCTTGGAGTGTTTGCATATTTGTTCGTAATAAGGTACGACGTCGAATGTGATTTAAATGACAATGCACATCTCGCATAATGAGCAGCATAACGAGCTCCACCCGAGATTTTCACCCCGTCGCGTTCTAGTGTGTAACTGAGCCTGTCGTGATTGGCCGCCGATTTGATTGGCAGCCCACTGGCTTTAACCGCAGACCTCCTTGCCCATTATTGACTAACGATCCCATTCTCGCCAGCAGTTTTCCCTGCACTAAATCTATCCATGACTCTTTCAGCTCCAGCACAGTTGACTCACAGTGTGTTGACAGTGTACGGCTGTAGCTATCATTATTTCTCCACGGAGGTCAGAGTACAGCAAGCATTTGATTATCAAATGGTGTATTTGTGCGAGCCGAGCATGGAGTGGCTGTTTCACCGGCACAGACAGAAAAGGCACATGTAAATCACACAGCAGTGCTGCAGAATGCACTATTCCTGTCCTCTTCATGTTGCTGTGGTAACTATTTAAGAGTCAGTAGATCGGCGCTGAGCACGTTGATGACATATTCTGTGTGTGTGTGTGTGCGCATATTCTGAGAGCAAGTGTGCATGCGTTAGTGTGTTTATGTGTTATTGCGTTTGTTTTACCAATTCAAGGCTTTGTCTTGCCCAGAGCAATGTCTTTTGACGGGTTAATTTGAAAAACAGATGAACAGACAAACACAGAGATGCACAGCAGGTGATGAAAAGTAATAGTGAGAGCATTAGGGAGGCAGCAGGAAATAAAAAAAAGAGTGGGAGAGTGTAAGTGAGGGATGTAGCTGGACAGAGACGGAAAAAGATAGAGTGATTGTAGCATATATATATATTTATATGTTACGGGGGTGTATTAAGCCATCTTCGTGATGTGCGATGAATGAGTTCTATTAATGAAAGTGTAGGCACTATATGGACAGCAGGCTCACCACACACACACAGAATGCCCTTCTATCTCTCTAGACTCATATCATTACCCATCATTACACCCCCCATTTGGCAGCGACCCCCTGTATCGATCATGGCCAATAATTCAGTCTCACCTCTGTTCACTCCATCTATCTCTATCTCTATTTGGCATCTCCACGGCCTTCACACTCAACACACACACCCTCCTGTACACACTTGGCGACACATTCAGAGATGCAGGACTGTCCCTCACACTTCGTCCTCTTGTTCTCACCCGCTCTCCAGACTGCCTGTGTGCTCTGTCTCCTTTTTGCACTGCCTTACTACCTGCCTCACTTCCTGTTTTACTCCCTGCCTACTTCCTGTCACACATTTTGCCTTACACCCTTCCCAGTTCACGTACTTATGCACTATTCTGTGCCATTTTATGGGATAAATAGTGTGAGTAGTGTGTGCGCACCAATAATTCCAAAAAGTAAAAAGTGTTCATTATATTACCAGATGTAGTACCAAAAAAATGTGTTTGGAATATTGGATGCTTCATCCAATGACTGATGCAGCTTTCCTAATGTAGCAGAAGTATAGGAGCTATCTGGCTCTGACGCTGGAAGACAAAATACCTTTATTAAATTCATACGCTACATCAGGGATGGGCAAATCCGGTCCTGGAGGACCACTGTACTGCAGAGTTTAGCTCCATCCTTAATCAAACACACCTGAAACATCCAACCACAACTGCAAGCAGGTGTGTTTAATTAGGGGTGGAACTAAACTCTGCAGGACAGTGGCCCTCCAGGACCAGAGTTTCCATATGCATAGTATTTCATTTGAGACACAACTCCTGCCTTATTCTTTGCTTCTCTCTCTGCTTTCTTGCTATCTTACTTCATACCACACGTCTTGTCTTGCTTCCTACATCAAATCTACCTTTGTCCCCGCTTCACTCTGTCTCACTCATTCATTTGTTTATTCTTTTAGTAGATGTTTTTATCCAAAGCGACTTATGATTGAGGAAACTCAGATGGGTTCATCCCAATTTGTGCATACCATTTTTCCCCACTTTGAGTTTACACTGAAAATTACAAAAAAGAAAAAGTGCAAAAGTGCAAAAAAATTTGAGCATATTCATCCATGGGGTGCATCTTAGACTCTGCTCACTTCCTGCCACACGCTTTGCCTTACTTCCTGCATCTTTTCCAGCATTAGTCGCTGGCTTCCTCCCTGCCTCTCACGCTTCTCTCTATCACATTCTCTGCTTCTCACGCACTCGAAATCATGTTTCCATCTGCTCCTGTTGTTCAGAATGCCTTAAAATGCCTCTCATTGGCTGATGATGGAAACTGTCACATCTTCGTCCCACTCCCATTGAATCTCCAACTTCTCTCTAACAGCTGTCAATGCCACTAGTTTTTCTTCACTTGCTCATTTACTGTACAGAGAGCCATTAAAACCTCTCTTTCTCACACACTCTTCCCTCACACTTGCCTTTTAATGTCATCTCCTAATCTCAGTCTGCCACATCTGTCCTGTAGCACAGCCTTCCAGATAGTATTCTGCCTCTAACCCTAAATGCTGCACAACCTCCCATATCAGTAAACTTCCCCCCCCCCCCCCCTCCACTACTCCATCTCACCATCTTCTATTCCTCTATGTGTATAGAGGAGCCTCTATCTGTCAAATCTCAGCATCCTCTCGTAGGTCTTTGTTTCTGTTCCGCTCTTTGCACATACAGTATGCAAGCTGTCTGTTCTCTCTCACTCTCTTTGTACATCTGTTTTCTGTTAAGCCAGTGTTAATATTGTCAACAAAATAACTGACAAAAATGTTGTGATGAGACAAAGAAAAAGATTCATCATTATGATAGTTAAACAGTTTTAATTAAAACACTGATGATATGACTGGAAAAATAACACTGCAAGATATGCAATTTGTTAATGCATAAAGAAGAAAAATGTAGAAGACGATTTAGATAATCTGTTCATAGTATGCTGGGGACTGATTTGCTTAAACTAAAACTGGTTAAGCAGGTTAATTCGCTCATCTTGTATACTATATATATGTATGAGATTAATCAGCTATAAACAAAACATAACTATGGGCACTTTTGGTCATGTGGAATTTTAAACCATAAACTCTAATATTACATTCACTAGTTAATTTTTGTCCAACAGTGCCCTAGTGAAAAATAATTATACTAAAATGTATCCGAAATGCATTTATTTCATGCTAAGTATACTACAAATATATTTACATATTTGGGTACTTAATAAAAATACCCTGCAGGTGTACTTTTGGTATACTAAACTTGTATACATAAAGTCTGCTGGAATAACACATTTTCTACTTAATTTTCTACCTTTAATTGTGTGGAAGTAGTGCTGAAGTCCAACTAAAGATATACTTGATTGATAAGTATATTTGATTGTGCTAAAATGGAACTATTGCAAGTATACTTCATGTACACTTTGAATATTTTGCATTGAAAGACCGATATTATTCAACGATCATAAAATCCTCATCAATAGTGACATTAACACATTTTAGGCTTAATATTAAGAAATGTGCATTGTGCACAAGTAGTACTCCAAATAAAGTTTAATTAGAATGTGTATATCAGTACTGTAAGTTTTGAGTGATATGTCAGTATGTTAATAGATTTGAACTATACTTAGTATGAAATAAGTGTATTTTAAATATAGGCCTATTATCCTTTCTTTTCTTCTTCTCACTGTAAATTCAATTTCCACCAAATCTCAAAGTATGCACTGTTTTTGATAATATTCTGTTCTGGAAATGCCAAAACAAAAATGCTTAAGATATAATTTCCACCACATCTCAAAGTCAGTATTGTGTTCAGCATAATATTCTGGTGGAAATGACATTTCAAACATTTTTGGCATGGCCACAAAACAGTCACACAGTAACTTCTAAAAAGTATCTGCTTCAGCACATTTTTGAACCTGTATTGTATTTCTGTAGCTCAAACAGTAGAGCATGGTGCTAGAAACTCCAAGGTCATCTGTTCAAATCCCAAGGAATGCATGTACTGATAAACTGTATACCTTCAATACAATGGAAGTCGCTTTAGATAAAAGCATCCGCCAAAAGCACACATTTCCAAATGTTGGCGGGTCCCAATGTGTAGACACACTCCTGGTATGCCAGTGAGGGGCAGTGGCTTCCCTTGAGGCTCAGAAAGCATGTTTTCCAGTGCCAATGAAGCAAAGACCTCCAGGTCATATTCCTCCAGGGGTTTGCGCCAGCCAAGAAACTGCCATTGAGATTAATCGGAACGTTTCTCCAAGTCTTATCCACAGACCTCCTTGGATGAAGCTGGCTTGAGAGTAGGCAGATGTTCCTTCAAAATGACATGATGAAATAATGACTAAATAGAAGACATCTTCATCAAAGCTACAACTAAAGAAGAAAACTTGAGGAAAACTTCAAGAAAAATTGAACACGTGCCATGCTGTACATCTACTTCACATGCTTTCCATCATATGGCAGAACCGTGTCCTCGATTCCACTCTTTCTCTCTCCTCACCTTACATTCTTCATTGTTGTTTTCTTCATTGTATCTCAAACTCAATCTCATGTGGGTCTCTGGTCCCTCAAGTCTCCTGTTTCTCTTCCTTTCAATCTCTCTGACGCCTCAGACTTTAATGCAAGCGTCTCAACAATCAGTATTTCACAGTTCCCTTGTCTTTTCAGTTTCTCTCTGTCCCTTTTGTTTCTTTATCAATTTCTCACATCTCCACTGGACCCAATTAAAATTTCCAAGGCCTTTGAAGTCGAGAAACAAATTAACCTATTCTGACTTGTCAGGTTCAACAAGTGCTAGTTTGACTGTTTGATTTTTATTTATTTTTTTATGATTAGTCTCACAAAATGTTGAGCAATCTTGTTTCTTTTAGTAATAGACAGTGTAGTTTTGCTGCAGGAATATCATATCACTGATAATTTGTAAGTCTTGACTAATATTATTTGTAGACACAGGGACCATCACTCTATGCTTTAAAATGTTCTTTAAATCTCTGTCCGTCCCTCTGTGTCACACTGATCCGTCTATATATACAGTGGGTACGGAAAGTATTCAGACCCCCTTAC
>NW_015505512.1:1177900-1181705 GCF_001515645.1 Sinocyclocheilus grahami | reverse complement strand
AAAAAAAAAAATCTTATTTCAACCAACCACACAAAATGTATTGTAGAAAAGAGATTACATTTTGATTTTATATTTTCTTTAAATAGTTTAGGGAGAAGTGATTTCATTCATACAGACAGTGTTGGATTAAGAGAAATCAGTCAGCTTATTTAGACATTTCCTCCTGTCTACACATTTGTTTCTAATTTTATCTTTCTCTCTGTCTCTCTTGCTTCTTTTTTATATCCTGTCTAACTAAGCCCAACTGTGTATATATACTCCATTGATTATAAGTGAGTTGGGATGAACCAGGCCATCACACAATTGTCTTCTGGCAGGCAAGTGATGGATTTTAGGTCCTTCTGCAGTCATCTTTGATTAATGGAGGAGACCAAAGTGGACAGGGCAGAAGACTGCGATCAATTCGCCAATAACTCCATATTTACACATCATCAAAAAGAGAAGAAGAGAGAGGAAGACACATGAAGACGCAGGAAGGGCAGATAATTAGTCATGAGAATCTACATTTAATGAGCAGGAGATCTATTAACTGAGGAAGACTAGAAGAACATTGAGAGACAGGATGGGTGTTCAGTTAACCCGCATGGGATCACATCGCCCACCCTTGGCATGTTCTAAAATATTCTGGCTAAATTGCTTATGGATTCAGCTGCTTATAAGAGATTAGCTCGCCCAGCTCAGTTTTAACACATTTTACCATGTTTAAAGGTGCATTCATTTTGTTGCTAATTTTAAAAAAGTTTCACACAAAAAGAAATAAATTGTGTTTTTGTGAATAATTATCTGAATGGTGTACACTCACATGTGTTGAAGACTGTAATCATAATAGTTTTCTATATACGAGTTTTAATTGTGTACACAGAAAAAAATGGTGTTGGTTTACTTTGAAGGTTTACTTCAGAAATTGATAGTCAATTTTACAAATCTCAGTTTTAACACATTTTACCATGTTTAAAGGTGCATTCATTTTGGTGCTAATTTAAAAAAAGTTTCACACAAAAAGAAATAAATTGTGTTTTTGTGAATAATTATCTGAATGGTGTACACTCACATGTGTTGAAGACTGTAATCATAATAGTTTTCTATATACGAGTTTTAATTGTGTACACAGAAAAAAATGGTGTTGGGTTTACTTTGAAGGTTTACTTCAGAAATTGATAGTCAATTTTACAAAAGATCAAAATGAAACACTCTGAACAGAACTAGAAACTTTGAAGTAGAGAGACTGAAAATGGAGACTGAAATTTTTAAAGTTTATTTACAACCTTGAAAATTCAGATCGCCCTACTGATGTATTAAAACTGACGCATAAAAAATTATGTGACCCGCCTTGTTCCACTAAATGAGAGAATCCTCTCGCTCTTTTGCTGATACTTTAGTAGCGTAGTGTTGTTTGCTGATGCGAAAAGTGAAAATTAGACAATGAAACAATTATTATGCTTTATTAATGAAGACAACAGGAAAATAAGTACTTATATGGCTAGAAAAGCTCTGAAGCCAAAAGACAAAGAAGAACAAAAGTAAACATACAGCAGACACAAGGTGAAAAGATCTGATGACAAGTTGAGAAAATCCTTAGTAGTAATGTCCAAAATAATGTTTTTGGGCAGTTAACTGCATTTAATTGAAAATGTATTATTGTTTACATTTATGTAAAATTATATTAGATATAATTAGTTGCATTTAAGAGTGATTCCGTGACCTACTTAAGTAGTGCTTTTTAAATTTCATAAATACTTTTATTGTCTTTGAAATATGGTTCAGATATACTGCCATTTATGGTAAAGTAAAATACACTGATATATTAAATATGTTATCTCTGCTGAACCTTGTATGTCATGTTTAAATATTTGTAATGTATATTAACTTTAAATGTAAAATCAAATAACACAGTTAAAATTAAAATTAAGCACTTTACACATTAACACATCAAAATAAGTGTACTTGTTTATAGCATGACAACCCTAGTAAAAGAGTAATATATTTAAAATAAATGTAAATTCAGATCGCCCTACTGATGTATTAAAACTGACGCATAAAAAATGATGTGACCTGCCTTGTTTCACTAAATGCCGGAGAGAATCCTCTCGCTCTTTGGCTGATACCTTAGTAGCGTAGTGTTGTTTGCTGATGCGAAAAGTGAAAATTAGACAATGAAACAATTATTATGCTTTATTAATGAAGACAACAGGAAAATAAGTACTTATATGGCTAGAAAAGCTCTGAAGCCAAAAGACAAAGAACGACAAAGAAAAACAAACGTAAACATACGACAGACACAAGGTGAAAAGATCTGATGACAAGTTGAGAAAATCCTAAGTAGTAATGCCCAAAATAATGTTTTTGGGCAGTTAACTGCATTTAATTGAAAATGTATTATTGTTTACATTTATGTAAAATTATATTAGATATAATTAGTTGCATTTAAGAGTGATTCCGTGACCTACTTAAGTAGTGCTTTTTAAATTTCATAAATATTTTATTGTCTTTGAAATATGGTTCAGATATACTGCCATTTATGGTAAAGTAAAATACACTGATATATTAAATATGTTATTTCTGCTGAACCTTGTATGTCATGTTTAAATATTTGTAATGTATATGAACTTTAAATGTAAAATCAAATAACAGAGTTAAAATTCAAATTAAGCACTTTACACATTAACACATCAAAATAAGTGTACTTGTTTATAGCATGACAACCCTAGTAAAAGAGTAATATATTTAAAATAAATGTGTTTCATACTAAGTATATTTCAATCTAACATATTTACTGACATATCACTTGTGTCACGAATCTTGTCCATGGACTTCCGTTCAATCACCACCAGAGGTCACCCTTCCATTACAGTGACTCTCGCACAACACAAACTGTTGCATGTCATCCCGGACTACATATCCCATAAGCCATTGCACTGATTGCACACAGCACTGATTGCACACAGCTGTCATCAATCACACATTCACTATATAACACTCACTCAAACAACCATTCTCTGCCGAGTATTGTTTAGCCTGTACCCTGTTCCTGTGTTTCCTTGCCTTGCCTTGCCTTCTTGTTTTTGACCTTGGACTGTTTATTGGATTGCTCTTCTGTCTCGCCCTGGATTGTACCTGTTTGCTGGTGTTTGACCCTGCCTGTTTTGACCACTCAGATTATCAAGGTCAGTCCTTCGGTATCCCAGTCTGGTATCCAGTGTGAGGGATGCACCACTGGTGTCTGCACGCGCAGCTGGTATCCCCAAACCTACTCACTTTAGCCCTCCTGTTCCTGAACCGATTCCCCTGTCTGAAGCACTTCCCTTGATGGGGATCGCTTTTTGGTGTGTTTGGGCCGCATACACCACCACAGAACCCCCAGAGGTGGCGGCGCCCACTATTAGGTCTCCAGAGGTGGCGGCTGAAGCTGCAGAATCTCTTGAGTTAGTGGTGCTCGCTGCTATGTTCCCCGAAGCAATGGTGCCCACTGCAGTTTCTCCAGAGGTGGTGGCGTATGCTGCAGAACCTCCTGAAGCGGCGGTGCTCGCTTCAGCTCCTTGCGTGGTGGTGGCGCCCAGAAACGCACTTTCAACCTGTCATGTCAAGGTCGAAGGAATCTTTGCCGAACTCTCCCTGTATCCTGAGGGCACTACGGTAGAACCCCCAGAGGTGGCGGCACCCGTTGCAGAACCTCCAGAGGTGTCAGTAGTACCCACCTGTGTACTACCTGTTTGTCCTGTCACGGATATGGAGGCCATTTGTGAGCTCTTTGCCTGTCCTGTCACGGCTATGGAGGCCGTCTGTGAACTCACTGCCTGTCCTGTCA
>NW_015505512.1:1176243-1177083 GCF_001515645.1 Sinocyclocheilus grahami | reverse complement strand
TCGCTTCAGCTCCTTGCGTGGTGGTGGCGCCCAGAAACGCACTTTAAACCTGTCATGTCAAGGTCAAAGGAATCTTTGCCGAACTCTCCCTGTATCCTGAGGGCACTACGGTAGAACCCCCAGAGGTGGCGGCACCCGTTGCAGAACCTCCAGAGGTGTCAGTAGTACCCACCTGTGTACTACCTGTTTGTCCTGTCACGGATATGGAGGCCATTTGTGAGCTCTTTGCCTGTCCTGTCACGGCTATGGAGGCCGTCTGTGAACTCACTGCCTGTCCTGTCACGGCTATAGAGGCCGTTTGCGAACTCTCTGCTCGTACTGTCACGGCTATGGAGGCCGTTTGTGAGCTCTTTGCCTGTCCTGGCACGGCTATGGAGGCCGTCTGTGAACTCTTTGTCTGTTCTGTTCCGGCCAAGGAGGTCGTCAGGGAACTCGTTGTCTGTCCTGTCACGACTATAAAGGCCGTTTGCGAACTCCCTGCTCGTCCTGTCATGGCTAGGGAGGCCGTCTGTGAATCCTCATCCTGTCCTGTCACGGCTATGGAGCCCGTTGGGGAATTCTTTGCTTGCTTTGTTTCGGCCAAGGAGGTCGTTTGTGAACTTTTGTCCTGTCCCGACCCAGCCAAGGAGGCTGCCTCTGAACACTCAGCCTTGTCTATCAACCCCAATGTTCTGTCTGTGTTGTCTGTCTCTGCTCTCTCGTTGTTACAGTCTCCGCCTTGGTCTACTGCTCGGTGTGGTTCAGGTTGGTCTACTGTTCCTTCTGCTCCGCCATGGTGGTCTGTCTGGCTCTGGGGGTCTTCTGCTCCGCTGTGGTGGTTCTCTGCTCCGCCGTGGTGGT
>NW_015505512.1:1173440-1175551 GCF_001515645.1 Sinocyclocheilus grahami | reverse complement strand
AGCTTGAGACGTACTGATATAAAAATTCTAATTAAACTTTATTTGAAGTACTACTTGTGCACAATGCACAGTTCTTAATATTAAGCCTAAAATATGTTATAATGTCACTACTGATGAGGATTGTATGATCTTTGAATAATGTCGGTCTTTAAATGCAAGATTTTTGAAGTGTATGTAGTTCCACTTTGGCACAATCAAATATACTTCAGTATATCTTTAGTTGGACCTCGGTACTACTTAAATTGGCACAATTAAAGTGCATTAAGTACAAAATGAGTTATTCCAGCAGACTTTAAGTATACCAGTTTAGTATACCAAAATTACAATTGCAGGGGATTTTTAATAAATACATAAATACATATGTAAATGTATTTTTATTATACTTAGCATGCAGTAAAGTGTACTTAAGTGTGTTTAGAATCAATGATAAACTACTCTGGTTAAGCTTATTATTTATTTTCATTAGATTCAGATTAGAAGTGAACTAAAAGTGCACAGTCAATACAATTAACCACATTTCTTAATAAGCACTGAATATTGCATAGGCACAAAAACAGAATATTTTTTTGGCAAACTTGGCAACACAAGGCAGGACATTGGTGGTTCTTGCCGAACTTTTTCATTAAGACACAGTGTCATGAACCTTGCAACTTTTCTTTTTTTTTTTTTCCTTAGAAGAGCTTTTTGTAATGGCCTGCACAGATGTGTGGGCTAAGCCCTGAATATCCAAATGACCCTTGAACTGCCCCGAACAGTGACTTTCCAAACATAAATAAAAATACTCCATGCAGGAATATCTATGAATATGAATGAGATCGCGTTGAGAAATTAGAACCAAAATCTCGTGAAGTGAGAAAAGCGAGATGCGTACACACACAAATGTGTCTTTGATGGCAAATCCTGAAATCATCTGTACATGCTCATGACGTTTCCCAGAGTTCTCTGAGGCCAACTAAAGTCAGCAGTTCAGTGATACGCTGCTTTGGCCAGGGCCCTTTTACCCTCCATTAGACAAAGTGCAGGCTGATAGGATTTTGTCCCTAAAGCTTCGGACCAGGCCAGAGAAGAACACTCTGCAGAACTGGAATCAGGGCATATGTGTGTGAGAGATACAACTAGATCTGGCTGCTGGATTCGATTTCAGCTGATGTTGCACCGAGAGCTTCTTGCCTACAAAGCTACGGTATGTGTGTGAGCCAGTGTGTGTTTGAAGTGTGTGGGTTTTAGGAAGTGAGAAATCCATAGAGAACAAGAGGGTGCAGGAAAATAAGCATGCCCTGGTAGCACAAATGTGTTTGTGTGGGTGTACATTAACATCTATGTGGGCTGGACGGAGGCTGAATATGCAAAACGACGCAAACAAAAGATGATTTCTTCTTGACGGACTACACTACATCTCCTTTGCTGCTTAATCAATCCCCTTTATTGTGTACGCACACCTTAGCAGTAGCTTGTCTGACCTTGAGCAAAAGAACTAGTCAACCTTTCTCTCATTAGACACAGCTGAGTTAATCTCAGCATGCCCGTAAACACTACACTTAAACTCAGAACCTGACAAGCAATTATTTCTGTCTCCTGTCAGCCGAAGGAGCACCTTCACTTGTATGTGTGCCGTTACAACTGTAATTATTGCATTACTGACCTTGTTGGCTTGAGGTCTTTTCAATAGGTTGTAATTATCACTGCTGCGTTTTCCCTGACTTTTCTAGGTATTAACAATGGAGGTTTTGTTTTCTTACTCCCCCTGTTGTTCAAGTAAAAGTGGGCTTGAAGGAAAAGGTGTGCTTGCTGAGGGTGTGTGTGCACAAATCCATATCTGCGACCCCATTTAGTCCTGGTGTGAAGAGCCGTCTCGGTGATCTGATCACAAGTGGTCAGGTGTAAATGGGATCCAAAACGTTTTGTGATCCTATCACTAATGTGGAGGAGGTCGGAAACACATGTGGCTTTATATATAAATATAAATAAATATAAAAATATAATATTTATTTATTTATGTATCTGTTTTTTTATCAAGACGTACTGCTGCATATTGAAATAATGAGTAAATTATGTTGTCACAAATCTATCTATCTATCTATCTATCTATCTATCTGCTGTGAAAAAAGGTT
>NW_015505512.1:1169437-1172842 GCF_001515645.1 Sinocyclocheilus grahami | reverse complement strand
AAAAACATTTCCTTGAAAGCCGTACATTTGTATCAGCAGCACAATCAGCAGAATAAGACTTCTTATTCCAAGAATCCTTACAATACTGTAATCAAACTTTACCGCCAATTGCTGCATTTTTCATTAAACCAAAGACTTTGGAAAGCAATCTCTGGTGCAACATGGGGAACTAACCTAGAACACTATTAGGTTTGAGGTTACTATTAGGTATTTCACCCCAAAATGAAAATCTTGCACATTCCAAACCTTTACTATTTCACTTTTTTCATGATGCACATCATAAGATGTTAGACATGTTCTGCTTTCCATACAAGGATTTCTGCTTCCAAACAACAACAAACAAGACAAAAAAATCTCTATAGAAGTATCTTCTAAAGTCATATTATAGCTTTGTGTGAGAAACACAATGAAATTGAAGTTTACTGGTAATTTTCCATTCTATCATACTTTTAAAATCTCATTTGTGGTTCTGTATGGTTGCAATTGCCATGTGATGTGAGAACCAGTGATGTTGTAATATAAAACCTGGCACAATATGCCTAAAGGCACCATTTTTCAATTGAATACAAGTGCATTTACAGTTTGCGAGCTCATTTTCCATTTTAACACACTTCTGTGCAACAGTCAAAAGATAAGGAAAGATAAGTAGTAATTATGTGTTTTACATTTGTTTAGATGTATTGCTATAAATCTATATTTTGATCAAATGTTTGAAATTAAGGGAAAAATGAAGTGTTAAAGAAAACTATTAATTAGGAGTAGTGAGCAGAAAATAGCCAATAAACCAGCCAGAACATCCGAGCAACTACCCAGCAACACCATAGTAAATTCCTTGGGGGTTGTGTGCATTACCATTTGCACATGCAACATGTATTACAGTCTAAATTAGGTATCATAAATTAGGCTAATGAATGTTTTTTTTTTTCCAACAAATTTGTTCATCTTGGTTAATGCTCATTTAAAAATATACTCTTGTCTGATGTTAGATCATGTTAGTACTTATTGATGCCACATCAGTTTATTTTGATATTAAAAATTATGTGGGCCATGAAGATTTTGTTGCTTTAGTAATGAACGCATATGTCTTTCACAATATTACTGTATTTACAGTCATTTTTAATCAAATAAATTCAGCTTTGGTGTGCATAAGAGACATCTTTCAAAAAAAAAAAAAACGTAATTATCCCAAACATTTCACCTGTAGTGTACATACAGTAAAATAATGAGAAAAACCTTTGTCACCTTTTGTCAAGTCATGTACTGACCGATTGTGTGTCAAGGTCAATATATGTCTTCAAATATCTGACAATTTTACATTTTTATTATACAGCAAAGTAAGTTCAGCTTTTGAAATGTGATGTGGGGCAACTCCCTAAAACTTTATTTATGTCAAGATAATTGACTTCAGGCTGTTGTATTACTAGAAAAAACAATGTACACCGAGATGGTAACATGGCCACAAAGCAAAGTGGCTGTTAGATTTGTGCAATATTTTTCTAATTATTCAGGTGTTCATTACTGAAGACATTGATCAGTTGATGTATTTCATGGCATTTGTTAGGTTTTTATCCTTAAAATGCTCTTGCGCATAGGACTAATTTCTTACGCATCTCATTTCTAAAATGTAATTTTAGAGCTAGTAGGAGTAGGAGGCTTGACGTTATTACAGACAGTGAAAGAAAGAAAAAGCAATACATTTATGAAGGCTGTGTGAGTGACCTGAGCCTCAACAGTGTTCGACAGCAGCGTTTTTACTAATAGCAAAACTGTAAGATGAACTGCTTCAAGAACAGCACCGTTACTACCTCACTACTGGGAAATGCCATGAAGTTCTTCAGCTGTAACAATATTTATGTTTGCGCATGTGTGTCTGTACTGTATGTATGTGTACATTTGTATGGAAGCGTACTTTACATCGGAAAAAAAATAAATAAATATCTTAATGGGAAAAATGTGTTTGTCATTTTTATCATGTTGTTTGTTTTATTTAGGTTGTAAGGTTTGCAATAATTGAAAACATTTGGTTACTGTAGCCACGCGTTTCCTGAAAATAATTGGACTAATCTTAGAACGTTCATCGGCCAATCAGAACCAGAATATCCTGCTTAGCAACACCCTAATAAGAATCTAGCAACCACTAACAGCATGGAAGCCTTGCATTTGCAAGTTTTCCAAACTATATAAGACTTATTTAAAGTTTGAAACTGTGGTCATTTTCGGGACAAGTTCATCTTGGCAAACCTTAGTTTTCTTGTTTATTATGGTTTCAATAAACTGTTTTTTTACCTGCTTTCTGCATCCATAAGTTATTTATTTAATTTGATCCCACAGTATTTGACTTTATCATGCTGTATCTCATGCCACAAAAGCAGAGTAGGATACTAAGAATGTCACTGTCTGTGTGAATAGTTTTGCTCTGGTTTGTATGAGATATGTCATCACCTTTGGGAGGAACAAATTTCCACTTGAGTAGACAATAAAGATTTTTCAGACTCCCAGAGACACATTTTAATACAGTAAAGTCTTCAGTAAAGAGCTGCCGACCTTTAGATGGGAAGGACACATAAAATGTATCCTTACAGCATTCTGTTCTTTAATACAAAAGTTAAAAAAAAAAAAAATCCAGGTAAACACTACATGCCTGTTCATTGTGGCAGAAACTCATATTTTCAGAGGCTTATTTTGCGGCTTGAGCGATTAGACCAGGTATAGAGAGAGAGACTAACTCCTCTACACAGCTAGGACACACAATAAGCGAGGAGGGACAAGGACACGCGCATGATGGAAAAGTATTTCTTGATGAATTGATGGGTAGTGCGCTAAACGAATAAAGTAAAATCCTTTCCTCCCTTTAATAGTCGGTCCTGTGATTTTCAAAGCCCAACTCACCTTGCAGCGGACTCCTTTCAGGGAAACAGTTTATTTGAAAACACAGTGATTTAAAATAGTGGGTGATGGATTGTGATTAGGGCAGTAGATTTGTGACAGAAGTCATTTCCTGAGGCAAAGTCATCCAAAGATTATGAAAGAACGATGTTTTTACCTCAGAAAGCCTTGACCGGTTTTTGAAGTCCTCATCTAGTGCCATATTCAGCCAAATCTAATTAAAACTAGCCGTTCAATGTCCTGCAAACATGTATCATTATCTAACTTTTGAGTAGTTTCATTTATGTTTTTAATTTAGTTTTTGATAATGACATTGCTTTAAGCCATTTTTGTACCAGCAATATTCAACTCTTGAGTTTTAAGGACGTTTACGTAACTAATGCACATATCATCAATCAGGATGGAGGACATATGCAGAAAATGTAAAGAGGTTGTGTAGATGTTAGCCTTGAGCACTTTTCTGCATTAAGTTCAAAATACCAGGGTGATACAACTGTCCTGATATCATAATGAGAAGAA
>NW_015505512.1:1153750-1169427 GCF_001515645.1 Sinocyclocheilus grahami | reverse complement strand
TCATGTGACACTGAAGACTGGAGTAATGGTGCTGAAAATTTAGCTTTGCATCACAGTAATAAATTGCATTTTTAAATATAAAAATATATTAAAATGCTAATTAAATTGCAATTAAAAATCCATATAGTTTAAAACTTATTGTAAATGGTAAATTGTAACTATTTCTGCTTTTACTGTATTTTTAACGAAATAAATACAGCCTTGATGAGCATTGAGATGTCTTTCAGCAACATTAAAAAAAATCTTATAAACTTTTGACCTGGGCAAAGTTAGTTAAACTTGTTAAATGTGAAATTAAATGTCATGTGGTGCAACTCCCTAAACATTATGAATTAACAGTTATTACTTTTATGAAGTAACAGTTCATGGTGTTTATAAAAAAACACATTTTACCTTCAAAAACGTATTTTAAAAATGTATGTATAAAAATATATTAAAATGCAAATTAAATTGCAATTAAAAATCCATATAGTTTAAAAGTTATTTTAAATGGTAAATTGTAACTATTTCTGCTTTTACTGTATTTTTTACTAAATAAATACAGCCTTGATGAGCATTGAGATGTCTTTCAGCAACATAAAAAAAAAATCTTATAAACTTTTGACCTGGGCAAAGTTAGTTAAACTTGTTAAATGTGAAATTAAATGTCATGTGGTGCAACTCCCTAAACATTATGAATTAACAGTTATTACTTTTATGAAATAACAGTTCATGGTGTTTATAAAAAAAACACATTTTACCTTCAAAAACGTATTTTAAAAATGTATGTTTACACTCACTTGTGTTCAAGGTATGAGGGAAATATGTTATTACCCTTTTTTTATTGATGCTGACATCAGAGCCATTAAATCTGAGCTGTCCTTGGAAAAAAGCATAGATGAAACGAACAGGAACACAAAGAGTATTATGTCTAGGTAATTTTCTTTATCGTGAACTCTCGTATTTGTCATTGACCCCTACATAGTAACAATGAGCACTCTTCTGTACATTATTTGAGGTAGAGTTTGCACTAGAAAAGAAAGAAATTGTATATAATTGTATGACCTTTTGTGCATCTGAGAAGAGATTTTATTTTGGCAGCCTCGACTTTGGGAACGCTGTTTCTGGTGGGACAAACTGTAATGGTTTTAGCGCATGCTGTTTTGGAAAATGGGTGTTTTAGACTAATGTAATTGAATGTGGATTGCTTGGGATTTACTTCAAGCAAGCACAGTTTTCCCCTCCGTCAAGCACAGATATGGAAAATGGACACAGCAGGCCAACAGTTCCTCCATGTGTAATGTGCCACCCGACCTTAACGGTACTGTTTCCACAGCAGAGCTCCTCTCAATCCTCTTTCCCTGCCTCTTGCAATCTCCACAGGACAGAGATTTCTTGGATTTATACAAACAGATCTCTCGGAAAAGTAGTCTAGCACGCTTCTCCTCCGCTCCTTAAGCTTCTTTCCTTTCTTTGCCATCTCCGGTGGGAAGATGGATGGGTTTGCCCTGGGTGGCAGGGAAAGAATTATTCCTAATATTTTCATGATCTGGGGCAATATTGTCATGACTTAACCTTTCTTGTGTGGAGGAGAGGAGGCACACGGTTTGGCTGGTGCTGAGGCAGCAGGGGCGACGGGGAGGGGTTGGGTCCGTGTGTATTTACTAACTGTATCTCCATCCATCAAAAGCCAGCCTGCGTTGTCTCCTTCTGTCCATCAAAGTCCTTTCTCATTGGCGACTCACTTCCTCAACTGTTTCAGCCTCCCTGCATTTACGATATATGTGCATGATTTAAAAACCTGCTGCTCTTTGTCTTTACCTCATATTTTTTCCGGTCCATTTTCTCGCATTACTGACCCCCTGGGATGGATATATATATATGTATATGGTTTTCGTGTGTGTCTCTTATCCTCACCATGGCTGCATTGATTGAAAAGAAAGTAAAAACAGTAATATTGTACAATATTATTAAAATTTAAAACAACACTTTTTCTATTTTAATATATTTTAATTTGTAATTTATGTATAAATAAATGTATACATAAATGTAATTTTTTCCCAAAGCTACATTTTCAGCAGCCATTACTCCAGTCTTCAGTTCAATATGATCCATCAGAAATCATTTGAATGTCAAATTCTGTCACCCAGTAACATTTTACTTGTGTCCTTATATGATGATGATAAAAAGTCTATTATATTACTTAGTCTGATCTTTTTTGATCTTTTGATCATATTAAGTTTGAGAAATCAAGAGAATCTTTCGAGAAGTGTGCACATTTTTTTTCCTTAATGGATTGGTTCACCCCAAAATGAAAATTTGCTTAAAATATATTCACTTTCAGGCCATTCAAGATACAGACAAGTTTGTTTCTTCATCAGAACAGATTTGGAGAATTGTAGCATTACTTGCTCACCAATGGATCCTCTGCAGTGAATGGGTGCCGTCAGAATGAGAGTCCAGTGGATAAAAATATCACAATAATCCATCCTCTCACATCAAAATCCACCAACATATTTGTTTAGAACATATTTGTTTTGACTGTTTTTGCTTGTAAACGGTGCTTAATCTGTGCATATTTCTCTCCTGATTCAGACGAGACTAATTTTTCACTGGAGAAAGCAATATTACATATAGAGGACTTGCAATGGTTTCAAAATATCTTAATAATGGATTAATTGATGGACTGGAGTCGTGTGGACTACTTATGGATTATTATGATGTTTTATCAGCTGTTTGGACTCTCATTCTGACGGCACCCATTCACTGCAGAGGATCCATTGATGAGCAAATTATGTAATGCTACATTTCTACCAAATCTGTTCTGAAAAGGAAACAAACTAATCTATATCTTGCATAGGTTGATTTTGAGCAAATATTCAGTTTTGGGTGAACTTTCCTTTTAATAGGGACCCTGTGCCCCACTACTGAAACGCTAGAAACACCTCTGCTGTCCTCTCGTTTCACTATCTTCATTCCCTTTCTCTGTCCTGTCCTCTGTTTTTCTCCGATTTCTATCTCTCCCTCGCTCCCGGTGCAGGCTGGTACGGCTGTGTAATTTGAGCATGCTGGGCAGTCTCTGCTGAATGTTGATGGAAGGATGGGGCCGTGTATTGAGAGGTTACATGCTGTCCTAGTTGCCCGGGCTGCATGGATCAGTAACACCTTGTTTGATAGAGAGGAAGTGCAAATGAGTGTAAAGAGATGGGGAAGAGTACTTTAGATTTATCCTTAAAGGCAGATGACAAAGATGAACCCCTATTTTCTCTCTCTCTCTCTCTACCGCTAGAGTCGACTCCATTCACACCTGAACTAAGGCCTGTTTTCTGCCTCAGTTCACATGTGCTCATGTGTGTTGTTGTTCTTGTTTTCTGAAGCGGATAAGTGTGTGTATGTGTCATGTTAGTGCACTACATGATAGGTAATCATTGTCTACCTCATCTGTCACAAACTCACACAGTCACAAGTGTTAGAAACAGCATTGAATGTAGCACATACAATCAGATTTTAGAATCAGAACTCTTTTACGAGTCTTTGTTTTTTTTTTGCATAAAAAAGGCATACACTGACTTTTAATTGATTAGCTTGCTAAATTAACCAGTCAATAAATGAATGAATAAATAAATGCAAACTAATCAAAACAAGGATATATTATGTTAGTATCAAAATACCCAGATAAGAGGGCAGTTATTAAAAAGTCTGATAAGTATCATACTTTGTAATAACCCCTCACTTATCTGGATATTTGATGCCTATCTTTTGTTGTCATGATTTAAGTGTTTTATTTTCATGCACTGAAATAAAAACAAGTGTAGAAGCAATTTGTAAAATTACTAGTCAATTTCATGAATAATCAAACAAATAGCAAGAAGCACATTGAATTAAACATGTGATTTTTTTGAAGTAGAAATACTGAAATCATGTACTCCAATAATCATTGTTTTATATACAACTTTAAAACATTTTTTTAACAGTGTGTGTAATTTTAAAACGCATGATCAATTTAAAATGGTTATTTATTCATTCATTTATTCAAACAAGATCAGATAAAAACATACTGGATGGATGGATCATCCCGTGTGTTTTCATCTGATGTTGTTTTCCTTCAACAGTTCAGTCAAAACAGAAATTAACATCAGACTTTCAACTATTACTTACAATGTGAATTTAAAATGTGCATGAATCACATTTTACATGTTATGTAACTGTAATATACATTCTGTAAGTATGTCTTGTTAGACTTTTACGTGCAGATTAGCAATAGACTGATGTATATCAATTAAATTTTATTAATATTTTGAGATTCCGTTGTTTAATTGTATTGCATATACATATATAAAAATTTTTGCTAGATGCTGATTTTTAATTTGATATTCAAATAACATTTAGTGGATGTACAGGACGTGATACCTGCTGTACTGTATCCAACCTCAAACCGATAATATTTGTTTTGCTATACAAATTGCTTTTCAGTAATTAAATGACCCTCTGAGTAATATAATTAGTAATTCATTTATATATGTAGGTGGCACTTTGCAATGGCAATTACTCTTGATCTTTGCCACACCCAGAGAAAAATGGTTTTCATCCATGTGCATGCACTCACATACCCAAAGTTCAACAGATTTATACTCACAAGCAGACGGTTTTAATAGTTGTAATGTTTTCGTCTGTCTGCGTGTGTGTGCTTTGCGTCCACCCGGGGACAGCAGCAGTAGTGCTAATGATATTAAGCCAGGGACAGATCTGCTCCATGTCTGCAGGCCTGCCAGTCAGCTGGTCTGGCCCCTCAACCACTCTCCACTAATCCCATCCTCCTCTCCACCAGAGACAGGAAGAGAAATCTAATAAATAAATGAGAGGATGCACGAGGAAAAAAAATATATAAATTATGTCCTCGCTTCTCGTAAATCATGTTCCCAACTTCCAGTAGACAGGAGGGCGGAGCCTGGGAGTGGAGGAGACGAGAGGAGGAGAAAGAGAGAGAGTGTGTGTGTGTGTGTGTGTGTGCTTGAGAGAAAGAGAGAGAGAGTGTGCGGGAAGCGCTTCTATCCTTCCCTCAGCCGGGGTAGCTCTCGAGACTTGGCGTCGAGGTGTTTTTAATTGATTTTTGATTAGCCAGACATGGGGGGTGTCCATTAGCAGGGGAGGGATAAAACCAGAACAAAAAAGAAAGAGAGAGCGTGCGCGAGAGAGATACACTGAGTATGAATAAATGAATGAATAGAGGCCCGGTTTTGAAGAGCATGATACCGAAGCACAGGGTGCTTTCACGTTGTCTCTCACACTGCTTAACTGACTGTAATATTTTACTTAATTAGTTGCAATTAACCTTCTCTCAAATATCTTCATGGCAAATTGTGCGAACATCAGCTCACGCACACGCGACTGTTTACAGGAACCCACAAAGGTGAAACTGTGTTCAATAAACAGGAAACCAACATGCTAATGCTGTGGTTCTTAACTAATGGGTCACAACCCAAAAAATGGTCACAGGATATAGGGTTATGGACAGAAGGTGAAAAGTTAAAAGCAAATAATCGTGTGCAAGCAACTGAATAAGCAGACCTAGTTAGCAAAGATAAACTAGCTTGTCAATTTTTAAAAGGAAGCAGTAACACTTTTAGTGTCTTTTGTTGTTAATGTCAAAGGCTGTGCGTCCTAATAAATGCTGCAGTAAATGCATCTGTCACTTCGTAGAGGCTATTAGATGCAAACATGGACAGGTTGTGTTACATTCCCTCAGCCTTGGACAAAACTAAGCAGAGTAAAAGAAAATACAGGCCAGACTTTATTATATATGAACTTGAAACGAGGATAAACATGTTTGAGTCTGTTTTGTGTTATGAATTATTTGCTGCTGATAACATAAAACTATTGAAATTCAAAAGAAAATGTCAGGGTGACACTACAGTACTGATATCATAATCAAGACAAAAGCATCACAAACGGAAATTCTTGAAAAGAAAACCTTAAGTACTTTGAAATAATATTTTATTATTATTTAGCATACACACTACCATTAAAAATTTGGGTTGGCAAGGATTTCATTCATTCATGTATATATTTATTTATTTATTTTTAAAGAAGGCTCTGATTCTCACCATTTATTTGATCAAAAATACAGTAAGAACAGTAATACAGTAAAGCATGATTACAATTTTTAAATAACTGTTTTCTATTTGAATATATTTTAAAATATAATTTATCCTTGTGATGTGAAAAAGCTAAATATTCAGCAGTCATTACTCCAGTCTTCCTTCAGAAATCATTATAATATGCTGATTTTCTTATTATTATTAATGTTGAATTTTATTTTATTATTATTATTATTATTATTTTATTTAGAGGACCCTTGCAGACCTGCATGACTGTTATACTCCTCAGAAATGTAATGATGTTTATGTATTCCATTTTTTTTCATCTTTATCTTGGGCACTCTTATTTGTCATTGAAATTATTTTTGTATACAACAGTTGTTAGGTAATACTAATACATTTCAGTATTTGATTTTTGTTGTTGTTGTTGTTGTTGTTGTGAAATCTGAGTCCTGAAGCAAAACCAGCTGAGAACCTCTCGTGCTGATGTAATGTCTTTGAATATTCATGAAAGTGCTCTCACTCACAAGCACGGTGAGTTCAGACTGATAATTCACACATTTGCATGGCAAAAAATATTGCAGCCCAAAAACTGGCAAACCGACACATTTTCATTGTGAGCAACGCCGGTTCTGTGCCTTCATTTAGACTGACGGCAGACCCCCGTTTATGAGGTTCACTGGTTTTCCTTTAGTAGCAAAAGAAGCGAGGCAGTTGTGGGGAAATCAGATACGGCGGTCACGCTAGATTTGCACTTTGAGTGTATTTTAGCTTGTAACTTTAAAACCCATTTCTGCTTCCCTGACTTTTCGTGTCTCTTGATATACCCTACTCATCTGGCCCGATCAGCCGGTCCCAGCCCACTTAAATACAGACACCGACCTGCAAACGTAGACACATTCTTACACTCGTACACGCATATGCTAGCAGAAGCCTGCTGCGCTCCGCTAATATGCACCACACAGGTGGGAGCGAGCGCAGAGGAAGATGAGTGAAGTAAAGAAGTGATGATGGCCGTAGAGCTGAGAGATTACAGCGTTTACTGCTTATGGACATGTGCTTTGGGGGTCTCGCTTCTTCACTAATTGTAGCTCATGACTAATTGGTGTATTAGCGAAACATGTAGCAAGGTGCTTCCGAAGGCTTCAGGGGACACCCGGAGCTCATTAGACCCTCATATTCCGGCCAGAGGAGGTTGTTTGGAAAAATAAAAGAACTCTTTCAATTGGTCAGGTGAGGATGGCAATTAAGAAAGCGCATCATTTTTGAAATCAGAGGAAATATCGTCTCGTGTTGGCGTAATTTACCTCGGTCTCCGATGCCTTACATCCAATTATCACTGATCCACCGCAATTCACCACAAATGTGCTCGAGCACACGGAAGGCATGGGGATTATGAGGATCTGTCAGCGCTCGTGCTTCGAAGTGTTGGCTAATCTCAAGCACAGCTGTCACAAGGTGAGTTATGAAGTCTGGATGTGTTGCTCGGGTATGGAGCAGATTGGAATCTGCTTTGTTGTACTTGACCCCGACAGCGGACAAATGTTTGAGAGATGGCGCTAAATTCGGCCTGTGATTATCCCCATCAAGCTCCATCCACTCCACAGGTCGCTTCTCTAGCAGGCAGAGTTAATAGCTGGAGTGTTTGACATGATGAGGCAAAGTAGGCCATTGTTTGGGCTGAATGGATATTAGAGTGGGGATGCATTTAAGGCCATCACTTAGGTCTGGCGCTTTTTTATTCAGTCACTTAAAGCAATTCATTGATGTGATTCGCCAGAACGAAACAGAGTTGTAGTGAAACTTCTCTCTCTTTGAAAGGAGGTCCTACCGTTTGACCCCATTCAGTTTGAAGCGATTGTACTATGGAAATAGAAACATTGTTGCATGGAAAGACAAACAAGTGAAAAATTACTGAGCTAAACAGGCTTGGTGAGACATGAATGTGGTGGTATTATATTTTCTTTCTAATGCCTAATGTTGAATTGGTGAGAGATTCCAGGCTTCTTCACGCCGCCTTCATTTCATCATCCCACTATCCGGCTTCAATGTCTACTTCAATTCTTGTCTTTCAACAATATCTCCAGCAGGACCACATTGATCCCACTAAAACTGTCTCGGTTATCCTCCCCGACCAATTTACCAGCAGTAAAACTAATATTGTCTTTAATCAGATGCAATTAGGGCTCCAAGTTAAGATCTCCTCCCAATTAAAACTCATTAGGCCCTTAATGACATTAGAGGGGTGTTCTGTTGCCGCTGCTCATTTAGGCAGCTCAGTGGCAGGGTGTGGGTGTTGTCAGGCGAATCGGAGTGACCCTATGGACTGATGATTGCATACAACACTGGCTCCTCACCAGCTCGTGGCAGCCAGTTAAGCTGCTGCTAGACTTTATAATTGGATGTGTGTTAGTAGAGACATGGAGCCAGCTGGACTGTGAGTTCTCTCTCCTCTATAACTTCCCTCCTTATATTATATTTTACATGCTTTTCTGCTTCTTTACCCCGTCGAGACCACCCACATCGTTGTCTCTGTTTGCTCAATATTCTTTGTCTGGCATCTGTGTCTAATATACTAATATTGGACACTTACATTCCAGCTCTCACTTATTTATGAGGTCATGGTGTGCATGAGGACAAGGGCAAACAGTGGTGCCATGTGTGGTCGAGAGCATTTCTGGGTGCTGTCCATGGTTCTGAATGAGACGGTTGGATTGCAAAGGCCCTGATATACTCTCTTTTTCGCTCTTTGCTTAGGGGTTAAAATAAGTTTGTATGGAAGCTTGTTTCCACCATGGAATAAAAAATTGTAATAATAATATAATAATAAAAAAATTTCGTTCAGGGGTAGAAAAATGAATAAACAGCTTGAATATTTGATTTCTACACGTGGGCGGGAATTAAACACCCTTTTCTGCTGATTGGTCAGCCGAAGATCAAACCGTGCAATCATCAGTTCTTCTGCAGTATCACGCAGCAGAATAATAGTCCTCTGATGCTACAGTTGTATGGATTCTTAACACATTTATTGCAACATTTCATCTTTTTTCATCAAACAAACAGGCTAATGAATAGCTGGACACAACTCGTACCGGGGCAGAGTCTAGACAGGGCTTTCTTCTGTGTAGATATCAATTCTATTCTTTGCATCAGCTGCGCATGGCAGGGTATGATATGACAGCTGTCATAGCTCACCCAGTAAGTTTGTTTGTTTCAAAATAAATATTTTAAACACTAAGACAAAAAGGAAGGAATAATAAATTGGCTTGGGTATATAGGCCTATAATGTTCACGCAAGACCTGTCATTTTGACTGACAACCGGAGAACAACAGATATTAAATAGCCTGCTGTTAGAGTTTTATAATGTAGTCTTGTGTTTTATTAAAATTGATTATAATTGATATCTCAAAAGAATATGCACTTGTGCGAGGTGTGAGCTGCTACGCACTCACACTGCAACGCAAGATTTTCATAAAATATAATAACTTGCCATTTCGGTTTGTTTCTCACCAAACCCACTTACAGTATACCTTCAGACTGCTTGGAATACACGCCACGAGATGCATATGATTATTTTACGACAGATATGCATCCGCTTAAAAACAAAAAACGAAACCTAAAGTCACCATTCTCTGCCGTTAAATTGGCAAGTGCGAGCAGGACATTTTTGTGTTATTAATAAGCCTTTAGAACAACATTAAGGTGAGTAGTGACTCTAGTTCACACAGTTCCAATAAATTGCGATGGGTTAAATAAACTCAAGCAGACAGACGCGACTACAGTCAAGCGCAGAAGTGCACAGGAAATAAGCAGCAGTTATATTTAAAGCAGTTTAAATTAATATTGAGTACTGATTGATGTTCACTTGGTTTTTTTCCCCATCGAGGGGAAATAACTCAATACTCTGACATTTATAGTCGTATGGTAAAATGTATATTTTTATTTGTGTAACGTTACGTTCAAAATAACTACAAAATGCCTTTGAAAAATAAAGAGAACAACAGAATGCGCTGCTTTAGCGCGTCTCGGTCTCCTTGAGCATCTTTCCGGCGCATGCTACAAACATGAACCACAGCGAATACTTGTCTTTTAAAAGGCTTCATTTAGATTATTTGACATTAAATGCATAATATAAGTCACTTTGGAATAAATCACAGTAGGCCTATGCATCATGATAAAAAAGAGCGACTTTACAGTCTGGAAATACTTTAGGCTATAGCAAATTATTTTGCAGAACCCCTATCACATTAAGAACAGCTGGTCTACACAGAAAAAAGCCCTCTGCCCCGGTACAAGTTGTGTCGAGCTATTCATTAGTCCGTTTGATGAGAAAAATATGAAATGTAGTTGCAATAAAATGGGTAATTAATCCATACAACTGCAGCAGCAGAGGACTATTATTCTGCTGCGAGATACTGCGGAAGAACTGATGACCACATGTTTAATCTTCGGCTGACCAATCAGCAGAAAGGGGCGTTTAATTCCCCCCCACGTGTAGAAATCAAATATTCAAGCTGTTTATTCATTTTTCTACCCCTGAGCGAAAAAATTTAATTTAAGCTGAATTCTCTTTTTTCAATTTTTGGAGAAAAAAACACAGAAATGTAAAAAAAAATAGATTTCCCTGTCGCTCGTCATGTATCGCTGTCATGGCTGGTTAGGGATACAACTCTTATTCACATAGACACCTTTTATCGTGTGTTGTGAAATCATATTGTGTCATGTTGTGTCTGGTTAGGGCACAGTTTTTAAGTGTTTGAACTAATGTGAAGCTGTTTTTGCACTGATGCTAAATAAATAAAACGAAAAAAATAATCAAATTATATGACATATCTTTCATATATGAAGTATTTTTGCATTGCTTTAAAAAAGCCAAGTGTGAATGCAACTTGTAACTTAATGTACTGTCAATGTGTTCTCCATGGTGCTGAAATAACATACTATGATGTCTGAGCTATCCATGGTCCTGAAAACGAGTCCATTGCAGCTCTGCCAGTCACTCACAAACCTGAGTATACCACTCTGTCTTTATACAGATATATAATATATCAAAACGATCGAGACACATCTCTGGTTGCTGCTCTCTAGTAGATGAAGCTGCGAAAGATGAGTAAGCATAGAACATCACCTTAGAAATGAGGCACCCCAATGACCCTGGATTAAATGTCTTCACGGAGCTCTTCTTTACTGCTCTTTATGTAATTCACAAAGACACGTAACAAGCAAGGTCATCTAGACATCAAAGACAGTTCAGCATGAAATTGCAGGGACAAGCCCAACCAGGCACTATGTATTGCATTACTACAAAACCACGGCAGTTAACACACTATACGTGAGTTTTAATATGACTACAATATCACCGTCTGTGACATCCTCAGTCCCATCTGAGTGATTGCACTGACTCAGAAGGCTGTTGTCGGATAGAGAGGGAGTTGTGGAATATGTGTGCTTGACACCAATCTGTGATAATTACCAGAGGGGCCACCATCTCTCCCGCCTCCAATTGCCTTCTGCTGTCAATCAACAAGTCATTTCAGATCACAATTAAGTTACGGGAAAAGATACAAGGGAGGCCAATGGGTATAATTGAAAATAATTGAGCATGCGGCGGATTTGAGGAGTTGCCTTTGCGGCGCTCTCCGGAGGAGCCGTGAGGAGAGGTGACTGGAGAGAGTGTGCATAATGAACACAACAAAGCCTCTGATTTGATCCTTTCCACCCTGGAGGATATCAGCAGCTTATCGGAATAATCATACGCCACATGTCTCCATGTTGTGCACGGGGGAGTGGAAATGGACCTTTGATCTGTAAACCTAAAGTGTTAGAAGCTGCATGCTAACTCGGCAGCCTGGGGGCTTTTGCATGGGAGAGATGCAGGAATATGAAGAGGATGCGGAGAAAAATTGCTTGGGCGTGTGTCGCAGTGCATCCACGTGCAAGGACGTAATCGTCTATATTTAAAAGAATACTTCACTCAAACAGGAACATTTGCTGAAAATGTGCCGTCCAAGATGTAGATGGGTTTGATTCTTCATCAGAAGAGATTTGGAGGAATTTAGTAGGAAACAAATCCATCATTAAGGCCTTTCCTGGAAAAAATACCAGTCCATAATCCATAATAATGCTTCCTCCTGTGAAAACGTCCATTCCCTGTTGTCCTATCACATCAAAATGCACCAACATATTTGTTTAGAACTGTTTTTGACTGCTGTCACTTGGAAATGACTGCTGTCACTTGGAAAAGATGTTTGGACTCTTATTCTGACGGCACCCATTCACTGCAGATGATCCATTGCTGAGCAAGTGATCAAATGCTAAATTTCTCCAAATCTGCTCCGATAAAGAAACAAAGTCATCTACATCTTGGATGGCCTGAGGGTGACTAGAGTTTCAGCAAATATTCATTTTTTTTGGGTGAGCTACTCCTTTAAGCAACTGGAACGCTTGGGAATACATGTGGAGGTGACGCACAGCATCCAGAAACGTACTTCCCACCAACACACACACACAAGCGTGCACGCGCTTCCTCTGTCTCCCCCCATCCTCGAGAGCTACTTACCTTCTACTGCTTTTGAAAAAACGAAAACATTTCTCTGTGCAATTTGCATTTCCATATGCTGGCACTGGCGCCACGGAAAGTGGATAATTGGGCTGATGGGCAATGTTGGTGAGAGAGGAAAAGAGAAGGATAGAGAGAAGGCCGCCTGGAAAAAAACCGCAGCCATTACTGGACGTTTTTTTCCACCTCCCCACCACCATCCACCTCTCAACCACTTGTGTTGCTGAAAAGATTTACCTTGGCCTCCCATTTTCACTCTTTCTGCACAACTCCCTCCCCCAGTCTTTCTCTCGTGTGCGCACAAACGTTCTGACTCTCGCTTCCTCTGTCTCCCCCCATCCTCGAGAGCTACTTACCTTCAACTGCTTTTTAAAAAACAAAAACATTTCTCTGTGCAATTTGCATTTCCATATGCTGGCACTGGCGCCACGGAAAGTGGATAATTGGGCTGATGGGCAATGTTGGTGAGAGAGGAAAAGAGAAGGATAGAGAGAAGGCCGCCTGGAAAAAAACCGCAGCCATTACTGGACGTTTTTTTCCACCTCCCCACCACCATCCACCTCTCAACCACTTGTGTTGCTGAAAAGATTTACCTTGGCCTCCCATTTTCACTCTTTCTGCACAACTCCCTCCCCCAGTCTTTCTCTCGTGTGCGCACAAACGTTCTGACTCTCTCTCATCCATATTCATCCAGCGTCTCCCTTGCTCTCTCTGTCACCCACAGCATGGCGTTAATACACCAATTAGCCCTGAGAGCAGATAATGGACTATTTCATATTGCAAAAGAGAAAGAGAAACAGATCGAGAGAGAGAGTGAGAGCGAGTGAGTAGCGGCTAGGTTTTGAGATGCGACTATTTATGAAGAGCCACCTGTCAGATGAAGGGCATCGATGATCACTGATGGAAGATGAGGTCTTAAAGTGGTGTAGTAGAGCTTAAGAAAGCCATTGTATGAATGTTTCTTTTCTTGGATCTTCCTCTTCTCAAGCAGTCACATTTCTCCCTGAAATGAGCTCTCACTATGAGCAGGATGTATCTCGTCTGAATCAATATACCGAATCTAATGAAATCTTTGCATTAAAGCAGAGAAAAACATGACATGTGGAGAGCTCTTCTCTTAGTTTGGCACTCATCGCTGTGTTCTTTTACTATGTCACACAAAAATAAGAAAAGTTGAAGCTTGGAATCTCTTCAGGAATTTCAGTGACCTTTTGCAGCTTTTTTCTAGTTTGCTGAATAAAGAGAAAGGCATGTGTGAATTTGTAATTTGCAAGTGGTGGTTAGAGCTTTTTCAAATCCCCCAAATCAAGGTATTAAACTTTTTGTATTGGGCATGAGTATTAAACTCATCTTGCTCTGGATATGAATGATACCTCAGATGCATAGATATTACAAGTCTGGCCAATACTGACAAACTGATCGTTCTTTTCACCGTATGGCTGATGATAAATGGCCGATATTGAAATTCTATATTAAGGCGTCTTTACACAGCCAGTGAAGTTAAGGCTTCTCTGTGCCTGCGCAAAATGGAATGTAAAAATGCAATGCCACATAAAAGTTAGACTAAATCTTGCCTACTCTCATACTTACTATATTTAAATTATACTATACTAAGTGCATATTAAATGTATTATTTTGAAACAACTTTAAGTATATTAAGTGTATTTCAAGATATGTTTAAGTTTGATTTTAATCTATTTGTAATATATTTAATATATTAAAATTGTGTTAAATTGGAACCACTTTAAGTATATTTAGTGCAATTTAAGTGTATTTTTTAAAATACATTTAAAATGTCCTTTTAATACTTCATGAACTACAGTTATAGTATATTTGAAGCATCGTTTTAATGTACTTCAAGTGTATTTCATCTCATTGGAAATGCATTAGCATTACACTACTATTATATTATAAAGCTGCTTTTTTCAGTATATACACACTTTGATATCTAGAAAACTTTAATGTATTATATATTGTTGTGTACATTACAAATATTCATAAAGTACACTAAAAAAGGACAGCAGCATATATACTTTGGTGAAAAACAAAACATACTATTAAATGTATTAAAAATGCACTTGAAATACAAGTATGTTTATAGTATATTTGTATTACTACAAACATACTCAAGTACATTTTAATACATTATAAAAAAAAGAGACAAAAGTGCGGGGATGATGGCAGGATGTGGCGAAGGGATGGTGATGGGAGGATGACGATGATGCCCTGGCAGCTTAGATGGTGTTTGGCACATGGCACAGACCCAGAGCATCCCAGTGCTGGCAACACACGGCGGAATCGAGGGAGCGAGGAGCCAAGATGTAGATGGTGTGGCTGCCAACATCTGGGGGCCGACCGATGGAGACAGAGCTGGTGGATCCGAAGGCGCTGATGGAGGGCTGATGGAGCTGAGCGTCGTCGCATGTTCTGGAGACCTGGGCACAGCCTAGTCATCCTGACTCCTGGCATACAATATTTTGCACCAGAGTCTTGCCGCTTTAGAAAAAAACTAAACAGAAACAAAATTAAATAACAGATTTTTACATGAATGACTGAAAGCAAGCACAAATTAGCCAGCTGAAATGGACACATTGCTAATGTTTTTCTTCCAAGATTGACCAAATCACCCTCCATTAGGCCTGATTAAAAAATCTCTATAACAGAGGTGATACAACATGAAAATATACTTACTATTCCTTTGCTTGTCTCTGCATTCAGATTTCAGTTTGTCCTCTATAGCAGCTGATCTGAAAAACAACACATGTTAATATTTCACACACACACACACACACACACACAAAAGCAAATAATGTTAATGTTGTTCATGTTATAATGACTAATTTTATTTTATTTATGTCTTTCTGCCAATGCATGTGTCAAAAACACGACTGGCAGAGACAAATAACGTTAATTAAATCTTACCTGAAGTCACAGTGAGGTTCCAAAAGCCAGACGCCATACATGCTTGCAGAAGCTGCTAAAAATAAGAACATACCGCTATATTTTCTAATTAATTTCATAGTTCCCCCAAAACAATTTG
>NW_015505512.1:1149612-1153341 GCF_001515645.1 Sinocyclocheilus grahami | reverse complement strand
AACTTCATTTTGCAAATAAAAGAATGTTAATGTTGTACATGTTATAATGACTAATTTTATTTTATTTATTTTTTTCTGCCAATGCATGTGTCAAAAACACGAATGGCACAGACAAATAATGTGAATTAAATCTTACCTTACGTCACAGTGAGGTTCCAAAAGCCAGACGCCATACACACTTGCAGAAGCTGCTAAAAATAAGAACATACCGCTATATTTTCTAATTAATTTCATAGTTCCCCCAAAACAATTTGTATTCTGTCATCACTCACCTTAAGATGCTCCAAACCATCTAAGACTTTCGTTCATCTTCAAAAGAAAAGCTGAGATATTTTAATACAAATCTGAGAGATTTAACGTTTATGTCCCTCCGATTAAAGAAGATTCACCAAATATGTTCCCGTTTCAAAAAGTTGAAATCGCAAAAAAACATCGCCAAAATAATCCAGATGAATTTCGTGGTTTCCTCCAAGTGCCCTAAAGAGACACGATCAGCGACCGCTCTATATAATACTGTTTAAATTTAGATTTATATTCACATTCAAGAGACATTTGCACGCAGATCAAATTTTATATACTCTGGGGTGAGCTCATTATCATACGAACCAATCAGAGCCGTTCAATGGCTCTGGAACCAATCAGGTTTAGTCAGTGTGTTGTTTGAATTTAAACAAGTAAACGCAAGATTTATAAAAAAATTTTCATATATGATGTTAAAATCCTTGTGGGAATTTCAGAAATATATATTAGAAAATAAAGGTGTCAAGCTTGAACAAATTTATAAACACTTAGCTTATTACAATTAATGTATCATGTAATGAACAACAGCCTAATCAACCAAAGTAGCATAACCTTTAGCAAAACATATTAAACAACATATTTTAAATATTGCAATGCTTAATAATAGTTGACAAACGTTTGTACATTGTAAATGTTAAAAATGTTTTTCAAAATATTGTACTTTTCCAAATATTCAAATTATAAATACATATATATTTAAAATATAACCATGTGTAGGCCTACTGCAATATAAAGTACATTTAAAAACCCACTAAAAGTGTAATCATTTTGTTATGTTCTTACACGAAGTAGACATAAAATATACTTTAAGTAAGGGTAACGTAAGTATGTTTTCTGTAAATACACTAAAAAAGTCACTAAAAGTATGCTTGTGTTTAGCATATTCCTTAAAAGTGTAACTAAAAATATATTTATTAACATAGTATTTCTACTATACTTTTTATAAATACATTAAAAGTATGCTTCTGTTTAGCATATTTCTTAGAAGTATAACTAAGCATATATTTAATACAAAAGTACTTCTAGTATACTTTTTAGAAATATATTAAAATGCAATTCAATATATTTTTATTGCACTTCAAATAAGCATGTTGGGAATAAAAATGTATAATAAACATACTACTTGAATTTCAAGTATATTTTTAATACATGTAATACTACGTCTTTTCACCTGGGTTACAGCAATAGTATGTACAGCATGAAAAAATGACATTCAATTTGAGTTTAGCTAAAGCTTACATTTAAGGGATAGCTAAAAGAACACATTTTTTAATTCCACTGTGCTGCTTTACCATTGTTTTTCTTTTCTAACTTGCGCTAGACGGATGAGTTAGTGGTGCCTGTGTCTTTTGCAGTATGTTGTGCATGACACAGTATTCAAAAAATGCAGCGCTCAAGATAAAATGCGTTAACTTAAAAAAAAAAAAAAAAAAAAACGTGTATCAAAACCTTGCATGTCCCCCCCCATCACACTGCCCACGTCTCAAATTTTTCAAAGCAAAGATGTGTTCTGTGTGAATTTACAGTGTAATAAAATTAATGAATATTTTAAAATAATACCATGTGAGTGTTAGATGACAGCAAAGGTAATATATATGTAAAATAGGGTAAATGAGCATGTACAAATAATAATAATAATAATATATAGTAAATTATACACTATACAGTAAATTAAAATATTGGATATTTAAATGCACATGCTTATTTACTGTGTTTTGTATTTGTATTATCTTTGCCATCATCTAACGCGATGGCAAAAAATAAAAAAAAGTGAGCCCTCAAAATAAAAGGGGTAAAATTAAAAAAAAAAAAAAAAAAAACGTGTATCGAAACCTTGCATTGTCCCCCCCCATCACACTGCCCACGTCTCAAATTTTTCAAAGCAAAGATGTGTTCTGTGTGAATTTACAGTGTAATAAAATTAATGAATATTTTAAAATAATACCATGTGAGTGTTAGATGACAGCAAAGGTAATATATATGTAAAATAGGGTAAATGAGCATGTACAAATAATAATAATAATAATATATAGTAAATTATACACTATACAGTAAATTAAAATATTGGATATTTAAATGCACATGCTTATTTACTGTGTTTTGTATTTGTATTATCTTTGCCATCATCTAACGTTCACATAGTAAATTAAAATTAAGATAAATTTAATTTAATATAGAATTTATATTATTAATATCTGCTGATATGGTATTGATATGCCTTGTGTCCCTAAACTCAAACTGAGCAGAGGTGTTCTATTACAAACTTTCTATGACACATTTTCATGTTTAGGAAGTTATTTATGGTTATGTGTATGTGTGGATGGATGGATTGAGAGAGCTTAGATAACCACCAATCTCTTCCAGCATTTCACCTCTGTCAGATTTATAGTTTGTATTTTTATCTAGTAATCGTACCTATTTAGGTTGCACTTTTCACAGTTGAAATCTCAAAGCTATGATTGGACAAATCACAGCATTTGACATGTTTTAACCAATTTTAGTAAATTTACTTAACATCAATTGGTTAGAGAACAGTTCCTCTTCAGGAACTCGAGCTGCGTCGAAAAACGCTAGGGGAACGCCGTTCAGCGTGACGGGCTCTGAATCTCGTGTGTAATCAGACCAACAGCTGGGCGAGACGTCACGGCGGGTGACGTAATGACCAGGAAGCTATAAAAGCACGTGCGGTGAGACCAGCGTCAGCTTTTTGTCATTCAGCAAGCGCTCTGTGTGTGTGTCAGTCTGATATCTGTTTGTGAGTCATATTTGGTGTTGTCTGTCCCGTAGGGCTAGAAAATAAAGAAAATAATTATGTCCAAGGCACATGACAAGTCATATCATTTGAGTAGGGGCGAAGGCAGCCAGCGTTTCAAACTGTGTGTTCCTCCCTGCCCGCGTTTCATTACGGGTGCGGATACACACAGTTTGTGCGTTGTCTGCCTGGGAGCGGAGCATGCTGAGTCAGCTCTAGTGGCCACCCCGCCCGTGGTCTGTGGAGTGGTCGCCATCTCACGTGGCATATCAACTGCCTGGAGATGCTGGCCGTGCTGCATGCACTGAGTTATTTCCTCCCGGACCTGAGAGGCCACCATGTGTTGGTGCGCACCGACAACACAGCAGTGGTCTCTTATATCAACCACCAAGGAGGTCTGCGCTCACGCCGGTTGTGCAAACTAGCGTACCAGATCCTTGTGTGGTCCCAGGGCAGACTTATCTCGCTGAGAGCAGTTTTCATCCCTGGGCGTCTCAACTTGGGAGCAGACATCCTGTCGAGGCAGGGGCCGAGGCCCGGGGAATGGATGCTGGCCCGTTTCTCTGCCGGGTTGACCCACTCCACCCTGAAGATCTACGTGGCGGCTATTGCAGCCTACCACGCCCCTCTTGGTGGCCAGTCAGTGGGTAGGCAACCACTAGTGACACGTTTCCTCC
>NW_015505512.1:1143369-1148898 GCF_001515645.1 Sinocyclocheilus grahami | reverse complement strand
GGTTACGTATGTAACCCTAGTTCCTCGAGGGAACGAGACGCTGCGTCTCGGTGCCATCCTTCCGGCGTCCCTGCCAGCGCTTGCTTCACTCCTTGAGCTGACGCTGGTCTCACCGCACGTGCTTTTATAGCCTCCTGGTCATTACGTCACCCGCCGTGACGTCTCGCCCAGCTGTTGGTCTGATTACACACGAGATTCAGAGCCCGTCACGCTGAACGGCGTTCCCCTAGCGTTTTTCGACGCAGCGTCTCGTTCCCTCGAGGAACTAGGGTTACATACGTAACCCGAGACGTTTTCCATCCTATTTTGGAGCCCACTCTTTAGGAACAGCAGGATGCAAGGTCACAAACATATAAACATGTCTGGAATATGCAGCTGAGCGATTAGTTTTACAATGCAAATGGTCAAGTCAGCATTTCACAGTGGAGTTGCTGCTTAATATATATATTATATTATTATCTAATGAATATTACTGTAGGATAGTACTACTTCGCTACTATACCCTATACGCTACATTTTAACAACAAGAAACAGTTGTATATGAATTGGGAATGTGAAAGGTTATAAGTGACTCACTGTATCATTCACTCAGTCGATTCATTCAAACACTGATTGATTCTGGAATAGATAGAGTTACTGGTGATATGATGACTAAAATGTAAGTTATACACAATATTACTTTAATTTAACTTACTGAACTGTTTTTAAAAGGCAATAATAATATCAGCATGACTGTGATTACCTGATAATCTAAACAACATCAGTTTTGTTTGTGTGTTATTAGTTGAATACATAGCCAAAAATACATATGAGTGTGTGCTTATGAAATTGGGATGGCAAATGTAATAGGAAGCAGAGAGGACATTAAATCCTCATAGATTATCTAAGAAAATCAAAAGTCTGAGCACATATTGCTGCTCTCATGTCAGGGAAAATGGTCCATTGCTCTGGCCAGAACTATTGAAAATAGTCATTTGGTAATGAAAGGAAAATGTAGGCTATCCTGTTGACTTTGAGCCAGTTTCCTCTGATTTGACAGTTAATGTGATCATGACTGCCCTTCAAATAGAGCACTAACCAAATCCCTTAAGGTCAACACTGAATCTTAACGAAACAGGCTGTCACAGAGGACACTGGCATAGGCCAACTGTAATTGGTATATGCAGCCTATATACTGTATAACTCATATGTGTGTGAATTAATTTTTTTAAAATAGATTTAATCATTATTGACCACATCTCTCAGTAATGATTAGACTAGTGACTCTTGATTAAAATTGATTTCAAAGAGATAATGTAGCACTTTACAGTCTCTGTGTTACATGTATAATTAATTACTATACATCCATAGTAATGTGTAGTACACCTGCATTGTGATTATTATTTTAAAATCTGTGTTCTTAATAAATATTGGCTAACTAACCCTTTGCAACAGTAGTTTAACAAGTGATTTTTAAGCATATGTTTTGTGAGGGGAAAAAAAGAAAAAAGTCAAATAGCCTTTTTTTTTTTTTTTTAAAGATGTTTGTCTGTCTAGAACAGGGGTGCCCAAACTCTGTCCTGGCGGGCCGGTGTCCTGCAGAGTTTAGCTCCAACTTACCTCAACACACCTGCCTTCAAGTTTCTAGTATGCCTAGTAAGAGCTTGATTAGCTGGATCAGGTGTGTTTGACTGGGGTTGGAGCTAAACTCTTCAGGACCGAGTTTGGGCACCCCTGGTCTAGAAGGAGTGCAGATTTGAGGATTGTTATCACCTGTGACAAACCACTCCCCCGACACAAGCACCGCCCCTTTCATATACACGCAATCCCGCTCAACTAATAGGCGTCCCACACCGAAAGCCATCTGAATAATCACACAGTATCACCCCACCACACCATGCTGGACAGCAGACTTCAAGACATTTGTCGGATCAGTCAGGAGACCTTCATATTCACAACAGCTACAGTATTAGTTTAAATATAGCAGCCCTTAAAAATAAGCTGCATGCAAGCAAGTCTTTAATTATTTACCAGGTTGAATCAGTCAATGAATCAGCCTTTGAGACTGATCAATAATACATTGTCATTTTGCGCACGGTCACGCAAGGGTGCAAATTAATAAACCTGGATATGGTTTAATTAATAAACCTGGATATGGTTTATTAATTTAGATAGGGTTCTGATAAAAAGTCAGTCGGTGTGCTGTGAGAGAGAGATACATATAGACGTTACGCTTCTTCAGACGGAGGGAGTCAGAGCGACTGCTGGTTTCCAGGCGGGAGGACACATGGGTCGACACCACAACCTTTCATTTTTGCACTAATGTGTGTGTGTTAAATACGACAAGGAATCCTATATGAACACTTACGGGCTTTCCAGCGTCCACTCCTGACGTTTCTGCACGTCTGTGTTTTGCTTCTTGGATTTGGGGAGACGCTCCGCGTTATGCTCAGTGCTGAAAACGGGACTGCGGACGATATTTTATTCGCTCATTCGCGTCTCGTGTGGACTCATTATCAGTGTCAAACACCGCATGACAATGCGAGTTGTTGTTTTGTTAGGATTTTGACGCGAGTGCCGTCATTTGAGTAGTAACTTAACATGTCGGATTGTTTTTCGTCGTTGTGTGCGTCTTTATCACGAATTGTCTCCCTCCGTTAATTGTCTGGACTGCTCCGGGCTATTCGTTTTTAATCTGCATGCATCCGGACGAAGAAGGAGAAACCGACAGATAAACGACTGGAGGACTGAAGAATGAACGAGATTCACTGAAGAACAGGAGGAAACGCAGCAAGGTATGGAGCCGAGGGTTTTTATGATGGTTTGGATATGCTGCAGGAGGACTCGGCACGGATATCTCCGTCACCTCTGGCACGTAACGAGGTTTATTTATTGGTGTTTTTTATTGATGTTTTATGCTTATGGATTATAGACCACGCGCGCACTCCTGATGCGTCAGACACAAATAAACGCTCGCGCGTAATGATAGAATTTGACACTTTGATTCAACTATACACTAACCTTTAGAGTTTATAAATAACCTGTATGTTTGCAAAATGAGCAAACATTTTGTACAGTAGCTACACATATGTGTGCGTGTAAATTAGCTAGCATTTAGAGATGACTCGCTATTGTGTTTTGTGTTGTTTTCAGTCAGAAATCGTATTAAAATATTTGAGCACATTTTGCAGGTACTTACTGCAACGCAATAAACGCTGACTGAATAAGTTACGCAGTTTTATTTGAGCTAACCTTTATTTAAATGGACGTAATGAGATATCATGAATTGAGGAGCCATACAGAGGTTCAGAAAGAGCATGGCTTCTTATACCTCTATCATGTATCGTCTATATCACATTTCTGTCCTGAAAAAGAGCGTTTTACCATTAATATTTTAATTATATGTTATATGCCTGCGAGAAACCTCGAATTAAAGCACTCTAGTGTTACATGGTATAAAATCATCCAGTGCTCGACCTTTGCATGTCTTGAATGAACAGGCCTATGTGAGCAGTAATGTCTCTATATTTACACACATTAAGGTAAATAACAAGGACACAGTCGAGTCTATGCAGAAGAGCACATTGGTTTCTGCTGGTAGGAAAAGTGAACGGCTGGGTGACATTTAGGTAAATGGACACGACGGGACCAAAGTTGAATCTCCTCAAAGCAGCAGGTTCCATTTTAAACGTCAGGCCTCGATGCGAGGCCGAAGCCTCTTGATGTTGGTTTAGGTCTAAAATGCCAGTGCTCCGCTTCAGGACTGGTTCACTGCCAAACACTCTTTCGGAAGAGAGCGAAGGATTTATGCGTCTCTGTCCGAGTGTCAGAACAATTATTCTAAGCTCCAAGCAGATGAATTATAGTCAAGCATTAGCACAATATTAATGATAGCTCCCATTTTTTATATTGTGGCAGTAATCATTGGAGAAATTTATTTGAGTCGCTTCTCCTTTGCTTTTGCCAAAGTGGCCAGTGCTCAGCATTTCCTGTGTATGATGAAAAGGATTTGATAGATTGGCTGCATCTGTGTCATCTTTATTTTGGCAGAGCTTTCACGGCAATGGTCTGGATTTGACATATGGATCCACATAGTGATTCAGTCATAGCAACATTATTGTCAGATGCATGATTTGTTAGCCCATTTTACCGTGCCTTGAAACAACGGCTGTGATGGTCAAGCTTCCAACGATGATTTTATTTCCCTCGCAATCTAAAAAAAAAAGAACAAGGAGGAAAGTACAAAGTAAATTGTATACGGCAGTATTGCTCATGGACTACTGGGGGGGAAATCATTTGAATTTTTATAGTAAATGTGCAAATTCTTTTAATTATTTAAAAAATATTATCCAATTAATTTGCCCAAAATATTATTTAATTCTCTTTATTTTTTATTAAATAATTAATTTGTCTGTTATGTGAAGGTGTGCATCACAGTATTTAGAATTGTTTGGGTATCTAACAGAGAAAGCAACAGCAAGGTTCAGATGATTTTTATTCAGTGGCGAAGCTTGTTCTGTGTGCTTTCCACTAACAGTTTGACATTTCCCCACTATTTGCTTCCGTATATCTTTAAACAAACAAAACCTTTGAGAACTGGGACTTGCACATTGTCCTAGTTTGACCTTCTGGTTTGAAAGTTATGGAGAGCGCTTGTTCACGGCATTTAACGCTCCTTTGAATCATACCGTCTCTCAGTTTTCTATCCTCGTCAAGTGCACTTAGCTGCATTAAGCAAAGGTGTGTGCAGATGGTCTAGGCCAGCTGCTGAGAGGACATATAATTTTCATTTTCTCTTGTTCAGTGCGTCAGCGTCTCATGAGTGCACAAGGCCTTTGCTTTCTCTGTTACTGTTTTTTCTTTCTCCTTTTTAGAACAGATTCAGACCTTTGTCTCCTTCTGTTCTCCTCCTTTCTCTCTGTCTGGTTCTCTGTATCTCTTGCTCGCTGGACCCCCACAGGGTTAGGGTATTGTTATGCTGTCAATCATCCAGTAGTGTAAGATTTTTGCAGCTTGTAGCTTCCTGTAAAGGCCCATTCAGAGGGAGTGTCCGCTGAGGTCCATATGGACACTGCAGCATTCAAGGCTTTGTTTTGAAAAAGTAGCTAAAGCAAACATGAATAAATCGTCATCAGATTTCAGTGCAAAATATATTTTACCATCGTTTTTATATTGTTAACTATTTATAGAGTTTTAAAATAGCACTTTATTTTACAGTGTCCTTGTTGTGTTACATGTACTTACTATAGTAAAAACCGTAAAGTATGCATAATTACATGGAGTAACCCTAAACAAAACCCTGATATATAACATGAATAAATCGTCATCAGATTTCAGTGCAAAATATATTTTACCATCGTTTTTATATTGTTAACTATTTATAGAGTTTTAAAATAGCACTTTATTTTACAGTGTCCTTGTTGTGTTACATGTACTTACTATAGTAAAAACCGTAAAGTATGCATAATTACATGGAGTAACCCTAAACAAAACCCTGATATATATATATATATATATATATATATATATATATATATATATATATATATA
>NW_015505512.1:1093222-1141949 GCF_001515645.1 Sinocyclocheilus grahami | reverse complement strand
TATATACACTTTGAAACAGAATTATGCAAGCTACTACTTTTTTAGTGCAAACTCTTTACTTTTGTACATTTTACAACACAATTCTTATCTATTTAAAACATTTCAATTAAATGCAGCAGTTTTAATCAGGAAAAAACGGTATGGCAACACTTTATTTGAAGGTGACAGTTATATATATAATATGCACTTACTACAGTAATAACAATAAATTATGCATAATTACAAATGACTAACCTAAACCAAACCTTAACCCTAACCTTTGCTGTATAGTAAGTACATGCAGTTCACTAATACTACTCTGTGTATATTTGTGTAATTACACTGTAACAGCATCACCTTAAAATACAATGTAAGCATATGTTGGTAAATTCTGTTTTAGTCTTTTTAAAATTTTGGATGACTTTTGTAGTTGTTTGAAGTGAATACAATACATTAAGGTAGTCGAACTGTTTCACTGAGTGACAAATTTGGCATCAAAATCAGTGTGAATAGTTTTGGTGCAAAAGATTGTTTGCAAATATTTAATATGTCTGTTTAGTCGCAACAGCCTTGGCCTTTCTTCAGTTAGTTCATTATGTGTTGACAGACAGTCATTGCATTATGAGACTGCTCATTACTGAATGAAGGGGGTTTTTGCAACTCACTGGGGGAGACATAGCGAAATATAGAAAGGAATTTTTGTGGATGCTGTCGCAACTGTCCCAGTTGTTGTGAAAAGGCACAAAGGAACTGGGCATCCCTTTCGAGACTGGGCCTGAGTCGCGGCCTTTGTGTGTTGAAGTGCCGTTCTGAATGTGTGGATGAATGCAGCAGCCTGTAACTGCAGGCACCAGGCATCAAGGCTTTGTGCGAGTCTCAGAGAGCACGGTGGAAAAAAACCCCCAACTACATCTGGAACCAGGGAAGGAGGAGTGCACACCTCCGTACGCCACCGATCGGGAACTGTCGGTGTGATCGTGAAGCACAATGGAATGTCTTGATCAACAAGTGCATATGAATAGAAAAATCAATGAAAGCTCTTTTTCATAAATTGAGTGCATGTTAAATTAGCCGAATGGGTCCGTCTGGACAGATAGCGGATTGTTTGGCTGCTGTCTTTGGATCATGTCTATCGACTCGGCGAGGGGGGGTGGGTTGCGTCGGTTTACAGCTGTGAAAGACTAAAATAGGGCCTAATCAATGGAGCGCTGAGATACGGGGGCAATTTACTTGGGCTATTGCTGTCAAAAGTGGCTTTGCCAGCTAAAGCTTTTCAAAATGGCTTCACACCCACTTCTGTCGCCAACACAATACCACTGTGTGATTGCTTAATATCACAATCCATCCAGGCCAAGACATTCCCCAATTAAAAGCGCCTTTTTGCCGCTTCTGAGAAGCTGTCCAAAACAGCTCTGGTTATCCAACATATTTAACAAGACACGAGGCTGCTCCTGCTGTGGAATTTTTTTCCCCAACTACGATGCCGTTTGATGCAGATTTAGCAGCTAAAGGGAAAGCTAGAATCATTTCACTGATTATCACATAAAAGGGTGTTGCCATCTGCCGTCGGCTGAACAAGCAACTATAGCTCGTAATTTTGTGTTCTGTGTGGGAAGTTATGAAACGGTGCTGTGTATATATAATGCTCATACGAGCGGTACAGGACTGTACTAATCCACTTCTGCCTCGTCCTCGTACAAATTTGTATGTGGAATTCCACGGCGATTTGGTTTGAGTGAAATTCCTTGAAAACGTTCATTTGAAAACGAAATGGAAGAATTCACTCGACGGGATGTGAAATGTCAGTCGTGCATCATTCCGTTCACATCCTGTCAGTCAGCTCCCCGCGTGAGCGCCGGCCTGGAGAGGGAAGTCAAGCTGAACGGAGTTGTGCAGGTGATGGAGGGAGCAGGAGAGAATGTTGAATATAATAGCTTACAGACCTTAATAATAATAATAGCTCACAGACGTTCAACAGAACTCCCAGATAGACCTAATGGCAGTCTTCCTACTGAACATTTATGCCGTGTGTGTTTCTAACCTGCTATATTTGGGGAGAAATAGCTAAGAATGTCTGCAGAAGTCAGCTAAATCTTGGCTAACTTGGCAAAGTTGATTTTTCCTTGCACTGTGAAGGCTCTCATCTAGCTGGTCACAGGTAATACTACTACTACTACTACTACTACTACTACTACTACTACTACTACTACTACTACTACTACTACTACTACTACTACTACTACTACTACTACTACTACTACTACTACTACTACTACTTAAAGGGAAAGCTAGAATCATTTCACTGATCATCACATAAAAGGGTGTTGCCATCTGCCGTCGGCTGAACAAGCAACTATAGCTCGTAATTTTGTGTTCTGTGTGGGAAGTTATGAAACGGTGCTGTGTATATATAATGCTCATACGAGCGGTACAGGACTGTACTAATCCACATCTGCCTCGTCCTCATACAAATTTGTATGTGGAATTCCACGGCGATTTGGTTTGAGTGAAATTCCTTGAAAACGTTCATTTGAAAACGAAATGGAAGAATTCACTCGACGGGATGTGAAATGTCAGTCGTGCATCATTCCGTTCACATCCTGTCAGTCAGCTCCCCGCGTGAGCGCCGGCCTGGAGAGGGAAGTCAAGCTGAACGGAGTTGTGCAGGTGATGGAGGGAGCAGGAGAGAATGTTGAATATAATAGCTTACAGACCTTAATAATAATAATAGCTCACAGACGTTCAACAGAACTCCCAGATAGACCTAATGGCAGTCTTCCTACTGAACATTTATGCCGTGTGTGTTTCTAACCTGCTATATTTGGGGAGAAATAGCTAAGAATGTCTGCAGAAGTCAGCTAAATCTTGGCTAACTTGGCAAAGTTGATTTTTCCTTGCACTGTGAAGGCTCTCATCTAGCTGGTCACAGGTAATACTACTACTACTACTACTACTACTACTACTACTACTACTACTACTACTACTACTACTACTACTACTACTACTACTACTACTACTACTACTACTACTACTACTACTACTACTACTACTACTACTACTACTACTACTACTACTACTACTACTACTACTACTACTACTACTACTACTACTACTACTACTACTACTACTACTACTAGATGCAGATTTAGCAGCTAAAGGGAAAGCTAGAATCATTTCACTGATCATCACATAAAAGGGTGTTGCCATCTGCCGTCGGCTGAACAAGCAACTATAGCTCGTAATTTTGTGTTCTGTGTGGGAAGTTATGAAACGGTGCTGTGTATATATAATGCTCATACGAGCGGTACAGGACTGTACTAATCCACATCTGCCTCGTCCTCATACAAATTTGTATGTGGAATTCCACGGCGATTTGGTTTGAGTGAAATTCCTTGAAAACGTTCATTTGAAAACGAAATGGAAGAATTCACTCGACGGGATGTGAAATGTCAGTCGTGCATCATTCCGTTCACATCCTGTCAGTCAGCTCCCCGCGTGAGCGCCGGCCTGGAGAGGGAAGTCAAGCTGAACGGAGTTGTGCAGGTGATGGAGGGAGCAGGAGAGAATGTTGAATATAATAGCTTACAGACCTTAATAATAATAATAGCTCACAGACGTTCAACAGAACTCCCAGATAGACCTAATGGCAGTCTTCCTACTGAACATTTATGCCGTGTGTGTTTCTAACCTGCTATATTTGGGGAGAAATAGCTAAGAATGTCTGCAGAAGTCAGCTAAATCTTGGCTAACTTGGCAAAGTTGATTTTTCCTTGCACTGTGAAGGCTCTCATCTAGCTGGTCACAGGTAATACTACTACTACTACTACTACTACTACTACTACTACTAATAAATCGTATTATTATTAATATTACAATTTAATTTGATTAAAACTTGAATACAATTAAATAATAATTTTGGCACACATAGCAGAATGAGGCTACATCTACAAGTGTGCAAATAAATGAGTAAATTTGGTTTCTAAAGTGATGGTTCATACTTGGTAAAATATAATGAATTAAAAATGAATAGCCTTTTAATAAATGGATTATGAATAATGATATATGAATAAATATCAAATAATAATAATAATAACAATGTAAGTGAATTCAATTAAATAATATTTTTTGCACAATTAGCAAATTGAAGCCACATTCACATGTTTGCAAAAAGTATATTTAATAAAATAACAGTAATATTAATATTTAAATACTACTACTACTACTACTACTACTACTAATAATACTAATAATTTTTATAATTATAGTTTAATTAAAACTAGAATTAAAACTAGAATAAATTAAATGATTTTGGCACACTTAGCTAAACAAAACTATAGTAATAGTATTTATAATAAATAAGTGAGTCAGTCAGTACATTTTTGGTGAAATTTGTTGGTTTCTAAGGTGATGTTTGCCTACTACCTATTATTCTGCAAATAAAAAAAAAAAGTTTCAGTAACACTCATGCACATACCACATATGTCACTAAATCGAGTTTCACAGTCATGCAGTGATAGACCTGGCCTGATCAATGCAGATCAATAGGCATGATAAGTGCAGTGTTATGTCATGCCTGGTCATTTGTTAGCATGTTCTCCCAGCAGAATTCAGATATATTGGGGGTCATGTGTATTGGTTTGCGTGTGTGTGTTTATCAGGGAGTTCTCTGAGCTGAGGGAGGAGGCACCACAGCTAACCAGCCAGGGACTAAAGGTAGCTGTTTGTTTGCCTGTTTGCAGAGAGAGGGAAGGAGGGGGGCAGGAGGGAGCCCTTGGAAAGAGAAGTGGAAGGGCAGTGTGGAAAAAAAGAAGAAAGAAAACAAGAGGCACTGTCAAAACACAGCAGGAAGAAAAAAGAGAGCAGAGGAAGAATAATTCACACCCAAAAGAGGGAGAGAAAGAGCAAAAAGTCTTTCACGGACACACACTCTTAAGATGGACTCATTAGAGTAAGACTGGCTCCAAACCAACGAATAAAATTAAATAATAATTTTGGCACACATAGCAGAATGAGGCTACATCTACAAGTGTGCAAATAAATGAGTACATTTGGTTTCTAAAGTGATGGTTCATACTTGGTAAAATATAATGAATTAAAAATGAATAGCCTATTAATAAATGGATTATGAATAATGATATATGAATAAATATCAAATAATAATAATAATAATAATAATAACAATGTAAGTGAATTCAATTAAATAATATTTTTTGCACAATTAGCAAATTGAAGCCACATTCACATGTTTGCAAAAAGTATATTTAATAAAATAACAGTAATATTAATATTTAAATACTACTACTACTACTACTAATAATAATACTAATACTTTTTATAATTATAGTTTAATTAAAACTAGAATAAATTAAATGATTTTGGCACACTTAGCTAAACAAAACTATAGTAATAGTATTTATAATAAATAAGTGAGTCAGTCAGTACATTTTTGATGAAATTTGTTGGTTTCTAAGGTGATGTTTGCCTACTACCTATTATTCTGCAAATAAAAAAAAAAAGTTTCAGTAACACTCATGCACATACCACATATGTCACTAAATCGAGTTTCACAGTCATGCAGTGATAGACCTGGCCTGATCAATGCAGATCAATAGGCATGATAAGTGCAGTGTTATGTCATGCCTGGTCATTTGTTAGCATGTTCTCCCAGCAGAATTCAGATATATTGGGGGTCATGTGTATTGGTTTGCGTGTGTGTGTTTATCAGGGAGTTCTCTGAGCTGAGGGAGGAGGCACCACAGCTAACCAGCCAGGGACTAAAGGTAGCTGTTTGTTTGCCTGTTTGCAGAGAGAGGGAAGGAGGGGGGCAGGAGGGAGCCCTTGGAAAGAGAAGTGGAAGGGCAGTGTGGAAAAAAAGAAGAAAGAAAACAAGAGGCACTGTCAAAACACAGCAGGAAGAAAAAAGAGAGCAGAGGAAGAATAATTCACACCCAAAAGAGGGAGAGAAAGAGCAAAAAGTCTTTCACGGACACACACTCTTAAGATGGACTCATTAGAGTAAGACTGGCTCCAAACCAACACTGGCTTCGGTACGATACCAGATCAGTTCCTCTCCACTGACACATCAATATCTAATTGGCCAACAAATAAACAGCTTCAGATGATGTTTAAACTTTTTATTATGAAACTGATGAATCATAACCTATGTTACCTGCATCTGTGTTGCAGGAATTATAAATGTATGTAGACATTTTATGCTTCCCATAATTATAAAATAACCTTTAATTATGGGTTCACTGTTTTAGAATTAGCATTAACTCTAATTTTTTAACTTGACATAGTTATGACATTAATGTTGCAAGATGCTGGAAATACAGTGAGATATCCATCTGGTGCTTGTTTACAAACATGAACAATTAAAAAATAGCACATATGGAACGCAAGAACTTGTCCTGAGTGAACAGCCCCCCAGGGCCGTCAGTCATAGCTCACAGTCTGACGGCACGAAGAAGATTCAAAGTCTTTATTGAACATTCTTCATTCAAACAGACTTCAGTAGTCGTGAGCAAGCTATAGTCAGAGAGATGCATCTAGGGAAAACAAGGAGGTTTGGCTTATGAGTGAAGCTGCAGATATATACAGAATAACTGAGTAACTTAACATAGTCCACAATATAAACATAATATACCAGAAATTAAGCAAGAAAATAACATTTGACTTACTTTGCTCAAATGGACACATACAAATATGAATAATGACACGTAAAGGTTTTTTTTTTCTTTTAACACTTTCTCCGCCAGCATTTTTGAAACAAGTTGCCATCCACCGCCAGCGATTTTGATGATTTTCACAAAAAATTGATGGCCTCCAGAATATTTTGCTGTATGAATATTTGAATATGCAATACACCAAAATAAAGATCAGAGCCTCTACTTTTCAGTTGTATAGGGAAAACAAGGAGGTTTGGCTTATGAGTGAAGCTGCAGATATATACAGAATAACTGAGTAACTTAAAATAGTCCACAATATAAACATAATATACCAGAAATTAAGCAAGAAAATAACATTTGACTTACTTTGCTCAAATGGACACATACAAATATGAATAATGACACGTAAAGGTTTTTTTTTTCTTTTAACACTTTCTCCGCCAGCATTTTTGAAACAAGTTGCCATCCACCGCCAGCGATTTTGATGATTTTCACAAAAAATTGATGGCCTCCAGAATATTTTGCTGTATGAATATTTGAATATGCAATACACCAAAATAAAGATCAGAGCCTCTACTTTTCAGTTGTATTCTTGCTTAAAGCATTCTTTTTTTATCAACACTTGAATATAGGTAGGTTTCATAAAAATGCATAATTTTGAGCAAAAAGGTGAGAAAATCACATTTTCATCAAAAACTATATCTGGGTAATATTCAGTACGATTAACAAAGCATAAATCCAGTAAATCGCTTCCATCAACACCTCCAAAGCTTGCACAGACATATACCACTTCCTGGATCAACATTTTACTCCGTAACATTATGCAGTTTTCATTTATATGCTGCCATAGCTGATGATCACGTTATTTTTCATATGCATCTGTTTACATAAGAGATCGCTCGTTTCTCCGTCCTGTTCACGTGTGTTTTTGTTCGGGAGGTTTTGTACTCGTTCAGAACATGCGTAATAGCGCCCCGAGTGTATAACAGTGAAAACACGAAAAGCCGTAAAAACTCGTCTTTGGAAGCGTTTTCTTATAAAATACGAGATAACTCGTCAATGGCGGGGAAAGAGTTAAAGTGTGCCATTTTATTCTCAATTGTAGACATTACTAATTATTACTTATCATATATTAATTATTAGTCTAATTATAACTGATTATTAAATGTTGTAAATGATGCATTTTGGATTTTGGATTTTCAATCTCAGTCTCTCTCTTTTTGGTAGTCTTGTACCATTTTAATTGTTGCTCTAAAATTACAGCCTGACATAGAAATGTACTAAACCAGCCACAGTTTCATGGTGGTATTTGAAGTAAAACCACAATAGCCACAAGTAATCACAATTGTCATTGTTTGGTCTTTTTAAACTATGATTTCTATGAAACAAACCGTCTTATTTGCTAGAAAATAGTTGCTTGGAAGCATTTATAAAAGTGCAGCTGTGATAGTTGCGTTACAAATGATGCAGATTTCCTCACTCCTCTGATAGATTATCCAGTATGTGACATTCCCATCAGTTAGTTACAATAGTATTTCAGTGTCTGTAAGGGACTGCTAAGAGCACCTAAGCTGAACACAACACTGAACCGAATATGATTGAAAACTCTGTAACATCCCCACTAGCGCACATCACTTTACAGCAAAACAAATGTGCCTGCACTTCTGTCGCATCTGTCTAGTACTGTATATTCATCATAAATAGAGCAAAAAAATGTTCAGCGCGCAGCCGAGCGACAGTGGAAATGCACATGCAATGGTTGAAACAGCTGGGCGGCTAATGGAAGCAGATTATGTGGTTCACTGTGAGTTGCAACCTATGACGCTGACATTACTTTTAACACAAGCAGATTTGGAACAAACAAGGCAGTGTATTAATATCCACACACTTTTGTTTTTGGATGAATGATGAAAGATGTTTACTCTAAAAAGATCGTTCCATTTCTCCGGCAATATGTAGCTATTTTCAATCCTTAAAAAGGAATAGTTCATCCAAAAAATGAAAATGTGTGTGTCTCGGTCCATCCGAAATGTAGATGAGTTTGCTTCTTCATTGGAACAGATTTAGAGAAATGTACCATTGCGTCACTTGCTCATAAATGGATTCTCTGCAGTGAATGGGTGCTGTCAGAACGGGAGTTTAAACTGATAAAAGCATTACAATAATCCACAAGTAATTTTAACTTTAAACCATTGCTCCTAGCTAGAACATAATCCATAATATTGCTTTCACCAGTGAAAAAGTAATCTCATCTGAATCAGGAGAGAAATATGCTTCTTACAAATATGAATTTTTTACTTACAAGCATGCAGCTTTGCGCTTCACAAGACAATAATTTATGGACTGGAGATGTGTGGATTATTGCGATGTTTTTATCATTGATTATTGTGATGTTTGGACTCTCATTCTGACGGCACCCACTCACTGTAGAGGATCCAATGGTGATGGAATGCTACATTTCTCCAAATCTGTTCTGATGAAGAAACAAACTCATCTACATCTTGCATGGCCTGAATAAACTTTCAGCAAATTTCCATTTTTGGGTGAGCTATTTCTTTAATGTCATCTGTGTCACGTCTTTGGAAAGAAAAAGGTATTTACAATGCAACTGAAGCATGGATATCTGTTTGAACCATACCACCATTTCTATAGATTGCTAGTGATTCCCAGCTCATACAATTGCGCCAAACATTCTGAACAGAAGCTAGCATGCCTTGACGGCAGCACATCCCATAATGAGTGCACTGTCCAATCAATGCGCAGCGCTGCCCCTCAGCAAAGCACCTGCTGACCTATGCAAAATCCACATGACCATAACAATGCCCTCCAGTCCATGCACAGGACTAATATCCATGCAGTTTACATGCTGTCGCAATCTAATGTCAACACTGTATCAGCTGTCTAACTCCTGGCTGATGTGCTATTAGACATTATAGATGCTGTTGACCTCATTATAACCAGTGCAAACCACTGTATTTAACAACCTGGCAGAGATGAGTCTTGTGTGCGGCCCAATATAGGAGCCACAGTGTGTTATTGTGCATATGAATGTTGTCTCTTAGCTAAAGGATGTGCGTGTTATTTTAATGCTTTTCTAATTATATGCTTTATACTATTTTAAATTGCATTTAATTTAAAAGACCTAAACACATAAAGAAATTAATTTAATCAATAAGCAAATAGTTGATCAAAGTGATAGTAAAGCCATTTATATTGTCTTCTACTTCAAATAAATGCTGATCTTTAGAACTTTTAAAATAATTATCAACTAAATGTGTCATGGTTTCCACAAAAATGTGAAGCAGCACAACTGTTTTCAACATTGGAATTAATAATAAGAAATGGATAAAAATGATTTTAAAATGATTTTATTTGAATAATTTCTGAAGGATCATGTGACACTGAAAAGTGGATTAATCAATGCTGAATATTCAGCTTTGTCATTGCAGGAATAAATTACATTTGAAAATGTATTCAAATAGAAAAGAGATAATTTATATTCTAATAAAATACTTATTTTACTCTATTTTTGATCATAAATTATATATACAATTTATGTTTTGAAGTATTACATTGTATTTTATAATTATTATTTAATTTTATATATTTTTAAAAACGTATTATTTATAATTATTTTTAATTACATTGATCAAATATATTGTTATACTTCGTAAAATAATATAATGACCTTTTTTTATCAAACTGGTGGTGGTGGGTTTATAGGGGGCACTGGCAAATGATGCAACGGAAGGCAGTTGTTAGAGGACCTTTAAAGCAGAAGCTACATTCTGATTGATTGAATGCAAACGAATGAATGAATGACACAGTCTTCCTATTAGAACTAACGCATACACTTTTCAGTGGCTTTACAATGTCTTAATCATTCTTTATGCCCAGTCATGGTCTCGGCTGGCACCCAGGTGCAAATAAAACACTTGGCATTTAAGTACCTCGGAATTTTTTGTTAAAATGAGTCATCCTTCTTTTCCCATGGATTCTTGTTTTCGCGCTGGCTTGATTTCTTCCAAAGATTGCTTATATCGATCGCCTGAATTAATGTAGTTTCAGCTCAAACAGAGGGTCATGCGGCTATGCAGAGCTCAACATAGTGATGAACTCTAATGCTTTGAAGGTACAATATCGATCGGGGTATCCACACTCTTTATTCTGTTATTTGTCTGAGAAAGGGATTGATTCTTCAAGCGTGATGTTGCGTTCTCGTGTGTAGGTAAGTGTGCGCATGTAAATGAGTGTGTAGGTGTGTGTTTGTGCCAGCGTTGATTGGTGATTGCATCTGTTAAACACTGCAATCTTTTCTATTTTAGAGGCAACCAATTTAGAACAAGGCACCTTCACACTTGTATAATCACCCTCCTCTAAATTGCAAACACACACACGCATACACTCGGGCACAAGTTAAAAGGCACGATTTCTCACACGCAACCGCTCGTGCACAGAAATTTTGCCGTAAAATGGGCTGACACATGAGTCACTGATCCCACGTCCCGTATAGGGAGCTCTGTCAGACTGCCGCGTCTCTGAGTGGGACAGGAAACCCAGTTGTGGAACTAATTAGCTTTGCTTAACTGAGGATGGATATGGATTGCCCCTGACAGCTGTCTGCTCTCATTCATTTGTGGAAGAGACACATTTGTTTGGAGATGCTTGTTTTCTCTTTCAGTGCTTAGAACACCGCGAGAGTCGTTTTACGGAGCCGGGGCTGCTGCATACAGAGACATCGGGGGGATGTACAGGGGCCATCGGACAAAGTCGGCAGCGTGGGGGCCTGTCGGTTCTTTCCGATTCGTTCTCACACTCCTAACCCAATCCTCTCGCAGTCACCTTTCCTTTCGGCCATGTGCTCACCTGTCTTTGCACCTGTGCTGCATTGTGCATCAATGCAGCGGTGCATAGACCCACCGAGCATGTGTTCTTAGATTCCTCTTCCTCTGCACTTAAACGTCCTTGTGTATAAATAGCAATCAACCTGACCCTCGTGCACCCAGATATCAAGCCTTTTTCAGGGCAGTAATCTTTTGTGCTGAATCCCTCGCTGGCGGGGAAGGGGGTGGAGGAGGGGAAGCGGCGGCAGATTCCAGCTGCACCAGGGCTTGATGGGATTTATGACCCATCCTGAGCTTTTCCCTCCGTTGGCGCCTTTCCCATTGGCTAGAATTAACAAGCAAGGGAAAGGAAAAACAAACAAACAAACAAATTACAGGGGAACAAACCGAGGAGGTAATAAGCATGTCGGGACATGTAAAGCTCACTGTACGTGCTCGGGCAGATGGGGGAGGGTGGAAGAAGGCCCGCTGGCGTAGCAGAACCCATCTCCACCCCTCTATTCTCCTCTGTTTCATCTCTGTCCTGCACTTTTCTCGCTCTATCCCTTCATCCGGTGGTTCACGTGGGCAGTGGGAGACAGATGGGCGGATGATGGATCTGACGTGATAGACAGCAGGCTGATGGATGGGCACCGGGCTGATACGGGATTAATGCGTAGCGGAGGCCGCAGCCGCCCAGCGGAGGCCTTGCTGATAGATAGATAAAACAGACGAGCAGATAAACAAGAGAGCACTAATCCACGCCCCCTTGATGGACAGAAAATCAAAGGCAAGGGAAGGAGTGGCAATGGAAAGGTGGATCTTTGTAGTCGAACACAGCCCGGGCAGATAACAGACAGCGGAAAGAGGTGAGAAGTGGATATGAGAGGCAGAGGAAGAGTGGGATGCTTGGAGGTGGAGGTGTTGGATGTGTTTGATGGACCTTGAGTTCATGTCTTTGGGTGGAGGTAAATGCACAGACCAGTGGGTGGCGAATGCTGTTGACATTTAACCCTCAATTGGGCATTTACTGCCGTTAAATGTGGACTGCATTAAGGGGGGACTGGAGGTGGAGGTGTTGGATGTGTTTGATGGACCTTGAGTTCATGCTTTTGGGTGGAGGCAAAATGTGCAGACCTCTGGGTGGCGAATTTTGTTGACTTCAATTGGGCACTTATCGGCATTAAATGTGGACTGCATTTAGGGTTGACCAGAGGGCCAAGATTTGACTAGTTAGCCCCTGTTAGTAGATGTTAGAAATACATCATCTGTAGGCAAAATGTATCTTTCTCCATGTAAATGTATGCATACTCTGATGAAATAACATGTTTTGCAAATTACATATAAGTCGGAAATATTCTTGTAGATATTGTACCAATGGCCAGCTCTTCAGATGACTCTTAAAACTATAAAACTGACTTTCCCTATATGCTTTATGTGACTTCACAGCTCAGCATAGCAGAAAGTGAATGGTTTGGGACAGATTTCAAATCATGTTGGTTGAGGGCCAACTAACACAGGTTTTTAGACTTTTTTATGTGATGATTCTCTTGCAAAGGACCTACTTCCTAAAAAATAAAGCCAGGTATTTATTTTAAGATCGATTGTATGCTTGGTGAGAAAAATAGAAAGTGCAATATAGAGACAAAGCATTGTCCATTCTACTACTACTACTTCAAAAATAAATAAATAAATAAATAAAATAAAATAAATAAATAATATTGCTGCAAAGTTTTTATACATTTTAATTTTCTTTGTTTTTGTTGTTTTTTTCAGCAAACTCTGGAAATGTGCGGTTGTGTTTTCCATTGTATGGCAATTTCCTTGGGCTAAATCCACACAATTTAGAATGTCATTTGAGGGCAAAATATTTATCCCAATATTTCACAGCAGCTACAATTTGTTCACATAAATTAGCCTGTTGACCAACAACAGAAACATACTTGGTTTGAAAATGACTTATGCGTGAACGCTATACTATTGACATTAGACCTTTATTTGCCAACTAAATTTTGCCTAAATTTTGCTAAAGTCACCTCAACTTTACAACTCCTCCCGAGGTCCCGGACACCAGTTTGAAAATCCCTGAGCTGAGCAGCTGCCTTTGAGATGAATGAGAATGTTAACGGAAATCTTTCTCCACGTATTACAGAGCGGATGGATTTTTAGAGGAGGTCAGTAGTTGGAGCGCAGGTGAGGCCACAGGGAATGATGAGCCAGTCGGTGTTGGACATGCATGTCGGATGTAGGAGGCGTAGCGGCAGTGGACGGGAAAGAGCTGTGCGAGGGTTAAAGGCAGGAGGAAGCTGTCTCCAGAATGATATTGAGCGATAAGCTTTCTCTCACTTCCAAGTTGCAGGGGACCCCAGAGGTGCCGCAATCGATCTCTGTTTGCTTAGAACCCACTACTGTGTCACCCGACGAGCGCACACACCAAACCTGCCAACAAGCTTTTAGCCTTTATTTATCTGGCCTCTGATTTTAGCTGAATGAATGACAACCTGATTAACACTTAAAGGTCCTCGTAAATCTTTCATTGGACCTGAGAGAGAGCCGCACACATGCGGAGCGTCGGTGTGGAGTTACGGAGCAGTAGCGAGGCAGTAAGGTGAATGATTGTGTCGATTAACGAGATGGCGGGACAGAGAATGCCCATTTTAAAGAGTACGAGCGAACGAGAGAAGGACAGAGGAAGAGAAATGAGTGAGCGAGCGGGGACGCAAAGGGAGAGCAAGTGGGCGAGTAATGGAGGTTAGTGATGGGAGTGTTGACAGGGAGTGTCAGCCCTAACCACAATGACCCGGCAACGGCCGCTGCATGCAAAATTGGGTGAATTTGAGTGTGAGGCCGAACGTGAAGCGCATGTGAAATGAGACATGAATTCGAAGTAAGATGTGAAGAGAATGGAAATCAGGAGACCAAAGGAGTGGGATGGTTTTCAGAATGTCTTTTTTGTCCTTTTCAACCCTGTCTGCTTTTAAGGATGCTTTATGAAAGCACGGCCGATGATGTAAACATCGAAAGCATAGCTAAATTAAATTAGATTTTGACTGCTTTAAATAAAATGCATACATAAAATGAGGCCTATTTTTGTCATTGTTACACTGTTTTCATGATTATGTAGAATATTTTCTCCTCAAATTCCCATTACTGCAGTGAATCTGGACGTTTTGCATTAGTCTCAGTGATGATCCACATTAGATTCTCATACAAGTAAAAATGACTGTAATGCAGTGTTTTTTATTTAAAATGATAAACATTTTAATAAATTAAATGACAAATTAAAGGCAGAGAACAGATACTACTATTATGTATGAATATTTTACTTTTTATGTTTATATTCAATATATTTAGTTTTGCATTACGATCATGAGTAGGGTTGTGAATCTTAAGGTTGAGGGTATAATTCAAAAGTGATGTTTGGTAAATCTTAGTTTGGTTCGATGATTTAGTTTTTATTTACATACATATGTCTCCCCTTAATGTGTCTTAGACACATTATTTCAGACTGTTTATTAATTCAAATGTTGTCAAAAAAGTATCATAATCTGACTTCTTTTAGATACTTTTATTATACCTCAAGGTCACAAATGCAAATAAATAGAGAAAAGCAGATGACTTGATCTAGCTTAAATTTTTTTTTTTGCATACCAACTAAAAGGTCATACCAGTAAAATGAACTGTTTTATGTTAATAATTTATCTATGCAATGACATTTTATGGCAGTTATGGCCATGCAGTGAGTTGACAGCTGTATGAATGATTTGAGTATGTTTGACTCGAGACCTGAGTTGTGAGAAAGTGTCATGACTTTCATACAAAATATTGTGTAAGATTCACCCCTTGTTGTGAAGCAACCAACAGCATGTGACGGAGATAAAATGGGGGGAAAAAAGTGTAAGAGAAAATACAGTGGAAGTCTTGGTTGAAATTAAGGTCCAAATTAAACTCCATTAAATTATAATCCTAATGTTAATATTTTGAGGAGAATACTTGGTGCGCCGTAAGTGGGAACCATTTTGTAGCAGATGAGAGTATTTATTCTCACCGGGGAAAAGGCTCAGTCTCTGCCAGTCGTCTATTAGAGAGAAGCTGTTACTATGGAGGGGAAGACAATTTATTCTGTTCCCCACAGCCCAGCCCCCATGGGGCAATGAACGCCTGCCTCGCCTCTCAAGCATGGACGACATGGACAACCTTCCGCAGCCTGTCCTGGAGCTTGCACCACACCGACAAACTACCTTCATCATCACTTTCTGTCTTGTTTTGACCTGACGGTCAAGTATTAACAGTGGTTCCCACATGATTAGGAGGGATTTCTGGTTTTCCCTGTCATCCTTCTCTCTCGAGATGGGAATTATAAAGAATTTTTAGATCCACTTAACAACAGGCGTTCAAGAACTATTAACGTTGTCGAATGTCATAAATAACCATTGAGAATGATTTGTGATTCGCTTTGTCATTCTTTATAGAGCATGGGCTCATACAAATCTTTAGTTCATTCATAATACACTGGTGTTTATTTCTGCATGCAAGCATCTATTTTTAATAGAAGTTTACAGGTGTTCAAGAACTATTAACGTTGTCGAATGTCATAAATAATCTGTAACAAATGTTTATCTTTAATTGTTTGTTACATAACTTTATATTGAATATAATTTGTTAGTCATTTTGACATTCTTTATATAGAATCGGCTCATACAAATCTTTAGTTTGTTCATAATACACTGGTGTTTATTTCTACATGCAAGCATATATTTTTTATAGAAGATTACAAGCGCTCAAGAACCGTTAACGGAGCCGAACGTCATAAATAATCTGCTTCCAGTATTTTTATTAAAATGAAACTGATTCCCAGCCCTTCTTTCTCTCCGTCTCGTCTCATTTATCCTCTCCAACGCTCTTGCTAAAGCATTCTCGTCTGACCCTACGGCTCCTTCTGCCCTCCCAGGCTCCGTGCTCCATTATTTACATGCTATCCAGTTTCTCCATTGATTCCCGCAATGTAACAATTGAGACAGATTTGCCCGACTGTCACAATAGCAGTGGGATTCGGCAGAGTTTGTAAATGGGATTAGGCTTAAATGGAATTTAATTTTCACCGTTGCTGTCTCCAAAGCCTGTCTGCCACCCAGACACCATGACGCTTTACACGCCGCAGCTTGCGCATGTGTGTCTGCGTTTGCATGTGTATGTGTGCGCGGCGCAGCAGTGCCGGTGTGTGTCTGATTAGTAATTTCTACAGGGACCCTAATTCTGATTGTTTTTGTTTCCCATTGTTCTTTGCACACGGCGGTTTATTTGGCAGGGCTCCTGTAATGTGATGCAGGTGTGTAGCTCCTTCATTTGTCCCCTGCTCTATTTGCTCAGTCGACGTGCGTTCGCCGCAATCTGATTGGTCATTTTTTGTGATATTTTTTTCAGGTCATTCTGTTAAGCAGCAGCCTGCCAAACTCAGAGCTCTACAAAAATGGATCACGCATTGCATTCAAAAGCAGCTAGATGGAGCGCAACAGAATGGTGCAGAACACAGTGTTCACGAGATGGGATATTTGAAGTTTAACTATTTTTAAACTTCATAACGCAACTTAAAACTTGGCTGTCTTTGTGTGAGGTGCTAAGAAACGGTCTCTGAATTAATGGCCAAAGATGTCGTTCTGACTCAATAACACAGTGGATTGTGGACGGTAGGCCAGTGATTATATAGAAAAGTAATAAAAAATTAATGAACGAAATACTTATAATAATTTTAGAATTGAGATGTTTTTTTTGGTAATGTTCACTACTGTTTAAAAGGGGTTAACAAATGGGGTTGGTAAGATTTTTTTTTTTACGTTTCTAAGTCTCTTATGCTCACAAAGGCTGGCTTTTTTTATCGCAAATGCAGTAATATTGTGAAATAGTATTACGATTTAAGATAACTGTTTTCTATTGCAATATATTTTAAAATGAAATGTATTAATGTAAAAGCTAAATCGTTACTCCAATCTTCAGTGTCACATGTTCTTTCAGAAATCATTCTAATATGCAGATTTGCTGCCTGAGAAACATTTCTTTTATTATCAATGTTTTAGTGATACTTTTTTTTCAAGATTCTTTGATGAATTGAAATATAGCAATAAAAATATAAATGTTTTGAAAAAGTATCAATGTCTTAAAAACACTTTATAAAAACTAAAATAAATATTTGCTTTTTATTGCAAGCAATGAGCTATTTCTCTTTTTAGTTGAGCATGACGAGCCTTTTCTGCAGTTCTGAAATTTTTCAAATAAAATAAATAAATTAATAAATAAAAGCATTTCTGGCAAATACATACAGTAACTCAATATAAAAGCACACTTAATCCAGGTATTACCCAATAATTCCCAAGGCGATTCACACAGTGTAATCGGTTTTCACTTTGTCTTGCTATTATTTTGCAGTACATAGTCCTTTTTATCTCATCACATTCACTTTAGACTGTAAACTCATGTTCAGCAGCAGTCTAGCAGAAAAAAACTTTGACATGTCCACAGCAAAAACAATACATTCATGAAAAATGTATAAGGGTTGACAAATTCCATTTTAAACGGAATATCGCCCACCCCTAGGCCAGTCAAATAAAACACAGTCTTTACAGCGGAGAAGTTTGTTCGCACCCACTTGTGTCAAGGGTGTGCAAAGCAACCATCTAGAAGGGATCGTTGGGTAAACTTTGAGCTGGACTGCTGGCCTGGCAGTCAGATGAAATGGATAAGTGAATGAATGAGTAAACAGATAAGTGAATAACTGCTGTCGAAGTGTGAATCGACACTGCTTCTCAGAGATGGCTTGAGCTGTATGGATTGTCTCTGAGCACATCTTTGTGTGTTAGCGTGGATTCAGATGAAATGGACACACTGGAAGTTGCTTGAACAGCCGTTGTGCACGTCCAGCTATCGTGCTCACCATCCATCTGCATTGTGAATGCGGTGGGCCCCATTTACTCTGCTCTTTTTCTTCACTTTCTTCCCCAAATGTGATCAATAAGTGAATTAATGTGCAAGGGACGAGGCGGTGCATGTGGTACTGGCCTTGGCAGCCAGTAAAGCCCCCTTCCCCCCTTCCTCCGCAGCCAGACCAAGTGCAACCGAGTACACAGAGACCAGGAAATAAGAGCGTTCATTAATAATGAATACATTACAGTGCCAAATTGGAACACATTCAGCTTTTAGAATTCCCCTTTCTCTCTTGCTCTTGCTTTAGCTTTTTTTTGTTTTATACCCAGCCAAATTAATTATGGTAATTATTAGTCAATAGGTAGTGGTGACTGGATAGCGGGAGAGAGGACTCTTAGCTGCGGACAGGGGGTCTGGAGCCTTGTTTTTAATGCTGGCGGTGCGGGGGGGGGGGGGGGGGAATTGCCAGTTCTAGTTTTAACTGACTGGCGTCATTCAACTTTCATGAGTCGGTGGGTGCACCGGTCAGTCTGGAAAGTTGTTTTTACAGTGTACCAAGCTTGATTCAGTGGACTTGCTTCAAGAAACATTAGCAGAATGAATATCTGTGCACATATTTAAAAAAATCCATTCTTAATTGTTTTACGATTGATTCACACAGACGAGTGAGACCAAATGAGGGCTGTGGGAAAATAAATAATTACTGGATTTGCCAAAGTTGGTCAGGTTAGTGGCATCAAATCTTCGAAAGATTCTCAATATATTACTTTGAGACACTTAGTAGCAAGTAAACTAGATTAACAGAAATGTAAATGAAATGTACATCTAAGTAACATCTGAATCTAAGTTAAGTTCAGCTAAATGTGCTATTGTCCCTTCCATATTTTAATGCATTTAGTGAAATGAAAGTATATCACTGTGTCCAGTGATTTTATTTTATTTTATTTTATTGTTCACTGGCCCCACAAAAGAACAGTGCATTTGCTAAACAATATTATAAAAAAATATATACAAATAATTAAAATGGTGTATATAATATGTATTTAAAATATATTATAAATAATATTTTAAATATCAATACATTTCAAATGTTCATTAATTTATCAGACAGATTAAAAAAATTCACAAAGACCCATTTGCTGGAAACTGTGGCACACGATGCAAAACATTACTGATTGGTTTGTAGTTTTCTCACACAGTTTACTGATATGACTACTTCAACAAAACCTCATCAGTGTGAGCCAGCTGGATAACATTATCTTGGTGAAAAATCAGCAGAATTCGCAACAACAATTTAGCATACATCACTGAAAACCAAACTTTTTTGCATGGCATAAAAATAGATGTCCGGTGGGCAAAGAATAATGCATGTTCAGTGAATTTTCAGTGAGAGTGAAGCAGTGGCCTAAAGGGGCGAATGACAGTTCAGTCAACTAGCCGTGGGCAGATTTTGGCCAGAATAAGTTGGACCAGACTTCATGTAGAACATCTGGTTACATGAGCTCAGGTGATGAATGACTAGACTAGAGATGATTCACAGACAGAAAGTGTACACTAAAGTCCCTCAGTGTCCCAGCGGCGGTGATAACGGCAGGGTGTCCCATACGTGAGGCTGAGAGAGAGAGACAGCTGTAAGACGAAGAGGCTGAGAGGTGATTTGTGTGAGTATTGTATTTCTGTAATCTCTTCTGATCACATCAGCCACAGCCAATAATGCAACACTGAGCCAAATGTCACGCTGCTCTTTCTTCATCTTGCACGTCTCTCTCTTGCTCTCTTTCTCTCGCTTTCTCACATGTCTTTTTTCTTTTTGCTGCAGTGGGGAGTGAGCCCTGCTGCAGAGGTTTCGGAACAAGCTAAAACAGTGAAAGAAAGCGAGGCTGGGTGGGACTCATCAGGAAAGTGTGACTGCACGTCTCGTCTGATGCAGGTTGACGGGTTGTGATGTTCACACACTCTCACGCGCTCACACGCTCGAGGTTGGCACACTCCGTGGCGTTTGGCACTGGGAAATGAAGTCTAACCAGTGTGGCATCTGTCCCCGCTGCAGGACAGTCCCGCCTCTCCACCCACACGTGACCCTGCCCACCCCACATCCATTCACACGGCTGCCTCGGGATGAACCGCCGCAACCCTCTCCCACCCCTCCATCTCACTCTCTCATGTTTCATCACATCCTGCCACCGCCCACCACACGGCACTCTCAAATATTCATACCCACAAACACGGCCTAATTCCTCTGCCTTTCCTCCATTTTGTTTGGGGTGGCAACATTTTTTTTTTACTCATATTACACTCAATGCATGTGACCCTGGAGAAGCAGCACCTGCCATGTACATAGACCAACAATTAGGATTTAGAGGGAGGAACTATTTTCAACTTAAAATGGTGTTATAAAAATATGATGCTCATTGCATGACACTGAAAAATGTTTGTCTGACAGATAATATGTTCATAGACCAATCATTAAAGAGATGATGCTCTAGTGTTCTGGAACATCTAGATGTATTAACTGATTTTGAATATAACTGATGTTTAACTGATCGAATGCAACATCCTTGATGTATCAAAATAAGCATAGTTCCTTACTATATAGTAGGTGAAAATTGTACATGAAATGAGTAGTATGTTCAAATTTGTAGTATTCATAAAACAGCAGACGAAGTACATGGATGACTTGCTACCTCTGGCGAGGTTCATGCTACATATGATGGAAACTATAGTATCCCATGAGGCCATGGGAGAGGAGTTGCGAATGGCAGTGAAGCGACACAACTGATACCATAGGTCGCATGACAAAACCAGCTTGACAAATTAAACACTCTCTCACATTTCAATAAAATGGATGAGTACGTAATCAAATGTATAAAAAATAATTAATTTGAACATTATTCGCAATACATACTCAGTGACTGATATTCTTTGTTATGGATTATTTGTTTGTTGACGTAAAGATCTCAGTTTGAAAGTTCTTGTTTCGGTTCTGGAAGATCTGAGGTAAATGATCCATTATCACTTTCATTATGACTATTAAAATCACATGGTGATATTTATACCAAAATTAAACTCTTTTATTACTGTACAAAACAGAAGTACTGTCGCGTATTGCTGTCGGTTAGTTAGGAGATCTCAGTTTGAAAGTTCTTGTTTCGGTTCTGGAAGATCTGAGGTAAATGATCCATTATCACTTTCATTATGACTATTAAAATCACACATGGTGATATTTATACCAAAATTAAACTCTTTTATTACTGTACAAAACAGAAGTACTGTCGCGTATTGCTGTCGGTTAGTTAGGACAATAATTATTTTCCATGCTAAAAAAAATAAAAATAAGTATTTTCAACACTTGAAATTATTTGAAATACGGCACTCATTGTATGCAAAAAATGTTACAAAGCAGTGGCAAAATTATTTTCCATGTTAATCGGAGTTTGTTTTATCATGTCGCGTCATGTCTGGTTAGGACAGAACGCAGCTGTTTTGAAACATATTTAAAAATATATATATTAGAAGTGTTGAAAATATCTAGCGTAGCGTTAGTTCTGGCAGGTCACGTTAGTCAAGCTCGCATCAGCTGACTCTCAGCTGATCCCCATCAACCTATGAGAATACGACACCTATCTAAGCATTCATATATAAGGTCCCTCAGTATTATCAGCAGTTTTTGCATTGCTCAATAGCTAATTACCCTCCTCCATCCCCAACTCCTCCTCGTCAGTCAGGATTCAGCCTTCTGATTCTCCTTTGAATCAGACTACTTCTAAAATGTGTACGTAACATTATTGAACCTTAACGATATCTGCAATACATTTATGTTGGTTCTGTTCTGTTTACCCTGGTGGGGTTATCGCTGCTCTCCCTGCTCTCTCCCATGCTAGGCTGCATGGATGCGCAGGGAGTTCTTGCCCAGAACGGAACCATATCGCCAATCCAAACTGTATGCTAATTGTCAATCATCTTTGACAATAGTGGTCCTGACAGAAACAACACTCATTGCACGCAATGCTTACAAAACAAAAACATTGTGACACACAAGAACATACTAGATGGAGTGTGAAGGCCCATTCACACCAAGGATGATAACTGTAACGATATAGCTTTAAAATAGTTTTAAATTCAAAATAATAGCATAGTTCACATCACAATATTAACAATAATGGCACAGAGGAATGATATTATTGGAATCACTTTCAAAATTATTTTATCCAGCTGATGAATGATAGAAACATTGACACCCAATCAGAATCCATCCTGCTTTAAAGAGCTTGGGCGTTTACATTTGTTGTCGACACAACTGCAGCATGTACATATAATAAACCGAATGTTATTGTGCGTTGATGTGGATGCTAATATAGTTATCGTTCTTAGTGTGAATGGGCCTTAACGGTGTTAAAAACTACTGTCTTGTGCGTATTTACCTTGACCAGCAATTAAAAATGAGCAACAGGTTAATCTGTCGAGTACTCACACGCTCAATATACCCACAATGCACCCAGTCTGAATATGGGAGATGTTAAATTCCTCACTGAAGCTGAGAAAAGCCTCCAGACGGTTCCCTACGCGGCTAAATATTAACTCTCGCTCTCAGTCCTCTCTCTCTGTTGTCTCATTGAGTCTTGTTCTGTCATTTCTCTAATAGGGACACGCTGATGCACGCACTGAAATCAGAGACAGGAAATGAGAGTGAGCTAGCTGGTACTCATGCTAACGCACTCGCCGCTGTGGTGCTCACGCACACGAAACCTCTGGCAGGCAAATACCCCCGTCTTTTCATGTGAGTGCGCACACACACACACACACACACACACACACACACACACACACACTACCAAAGCCCAGAGTGGGAAATGAAAATTGGCTTGCAGGCAGAGCAGCTCTAATATGCATCTCTGTGTCTGTATGCCACCGGCTGTATTCACATCCATAACGGAAAGAGAGCAGATGCCTGGGTCTCTCTCCAATGCCCTCTCCTCCTCTTTCTCCCCTCTGTCTTCCTCTGACTATCCCCCCTATTCTATTTTCTCTCTTCTTCTCTCTTGGTTCCCTTTCTGTCACTCCTTTCTCCACATGTAGGCCGTATATTAGCCCAGGGCTTCAATTTCTCTCCCACGTCCCTCTCCCCACCCTTCCCTCTCCAGTGCGTTATCTCACAGAGCCAGGCTTACCGTTAGCATGCAGGCCCGAGCAGGAGTTAGCAGCGAGAGGAAGTCAGGTGCAAGTCCTGTCAAAATAAAACAGCTAGAGTAAATTACTTTGTCTTCATACGGCATTTTGCCCACTGTTCTGACAGCATGCTAACTATTCATTGCTTTGTTTGAAAGTGATGTGTGTATTTTTTGTTCATTTATGTATTTGTGATAATATGCAAAGACAAATATCAACCTTGTTTTTAGCGTAACAGGAGGCACAGCCATTTACCTTGAAATGATGCAACTGACGCAGGTAGGTCACATGACAGTGACCATTCATTCATAATACCCATATTCATACTATATAGAATGTACTTTAATAACATTCGCAAAATGTAAGTTTCAAACCAAACCAAATACAGTACCTACTAGATAGTATGCGATGCAGCTTGTGTTAGTTTTAGCATCCTGACTAGCCCGACAAAGCAAAATTGGCTTAACCAATCATATGTGCTTGGGGCGGGACTATCTGTTAATGGAAGATTGGAAGAGAGTTGGGAGAAGCTGGTTGAAATTGTATTTTTCCACAATTGCGTTAGGAGACTCTAGTGGTGCAGAAATTCCCTTTTTAACTTATTTTGAGTCTTTTAATGCCTTTGTTTCAAAGGATAGTGAAGGTTGACAGGAAACAAGATTCAAACTCGCGTCCCCTCAGGACCACCACAGCACTTTGTGTCATGAATGCACACGCTCTTACTGCTCTACAGCAGAGCTACAGCTCTTACAGCTGCCTGTTTCCTGTTATTTTCTTGTTTAATCCCTGCTGGAAGATCTAGCTAAATCAAGATTCTATTGGTTTATATTGTTTCTAGATAGTTTGAGCTGTCATATTTGGTCATTAGCTGGCCCAAGCAGGTATATATACAGTAACTGATCTGCTGGACACCAGCTGGTGGAGATCAAGGATTACCTATTTTTGTTGACCTAGCTTGTAGGTCAACTATTAAGAGCGCTGTGTTAACAACACCCAGGTCAAAGGTAAAATGTATGCATAGAGTTCACGGCAACCAGTGCTTGAAGTGGAAAAGAAGAAGTTCCGATACTCATGCCCCCCGCCACCCATTAATTAATTAATTAATTAATTTATATTAAATAAATAAGTACTTTTTAATAATTCACAATGTATGTATAGTGCCACAATCAATCAATCAATAATTAAATAAAAGTTTTCGATACAAATTAGCACAAGTCAAGCTGTGATACTAAACAGGACCACAGGGAGACGCCAAAGACCACTAAATCGCCTGCCTTTAGTACTACACGGATCCATTCAGAATTGCTAAATCTCTGACCAACGCATAATCAGCGCTCATTATAAAACACTCTTGCTTTTAAGCCAAATACATGCTGAAAATAATAATTTTACTGACATCTGGACGTAAGTCACTATTCTCTCCGCAATCGCTGATGAAATCGGCCGTGTTTTCTCTGCATTAGCGCTGTTTTGAACTTACTGTTTGAATTCGTTTACTGGATCCTTGATCTTTGCAGGAGTTTACCGGTTTAAAATGATGTGATCGCAAAAGCCTGCTTCTTTTCATTTTAAGATATTATTTTCGTTATAAAGTACTGATTTAAATTAGTAATCAATAATTGATTATAATTCTACTACTCTGCGTGCCTCCCCTGAGTCTCTTATAAAGTGTCCTTTCTAATCATATATGGGATCATATAATCACCCAGACTCTGACGCTTTTACTCTCAGTACTGGCAACATGTCAAAAGTGGCTACTTCAAGCACTGGTTGTAACTGGAGAAAATACAGTACTTCCTTAAAAACTTGGGAAAAACTTGGTATCCTACTTTTTGGAAATCCAGTGATAATTGCATAAGTTATTTTAAAACCAGGAAGTGCATTTCACACGTAATGTTGAATTATTAGGTCTAGACTACAAGCATCAGAAACTTGAAACAACAATCTTGGACAACAACATGTTACATAAATGTTGCAGACTCAGCACAATTTACGCAAATGTTCCAGACTCAGCACAATTTAAACTAAAACAAGAGCACTTGTGGCATAATGTGGAAGTTTCTTTTGTTGTCCTTTTTCAATAGACAATCAAAAATATGGATTACAGTGAAACACATATGCAAATATGTATGTTTATCCATCCTAAAACTTGTCAATACATGTTCATATTATATAAGTAACTATAAAAGTTATATATTTATTTGTTTGTTTGTTGGTTGGTTTTGCCTTTATCGTGATAGACAAACAGAAAGAGAAATGGATAGGTCCTCAAGTCGGGACTCAAAATCGCATCTCCCGAAATTCAACCTTGCATTGCCCACTAGACTGTATATAGTTTTAATAAAGTTGCATTTATAAATAAAACATATATTGTTATATATCAACACCATATTAAAAAAAAACAAAAAAACATCACAAATATCATTCACTTATGTACATATACAAATATTCTATAGGGATTTTATGTTATAAACTTACATAGCATCTACCCAGAGAATGTACATGTGAAAAATTATAAAAAGCCTTATAGCCTATAAAATAATATTGATGATAATAAATCTTCAAAAAAATATTGGGCTTGTTTTGGGCTTGTTTTTGAAGCAGCGGTTGCTTATTTGTCTCGCGAGAGTTGGCAACAGTGCTTATAGGTAACATATATGGCAACATCGCTTTTTATAATGGTCAATAAATGTCATATATTACATTTCTTTGTATGTTAACATTAAAAAATGCTCACTGTTTCAAAAGTATTTCTACAAGATGTAAATCATGTGTGTTAACATGATTTTACTGTCCAAAAATGTGTATTAACCTTTTCTAAGTACAGTTATGTGCTGAATTGTAACTTTATTGCCATGACAATACAAAAACTAAAACCCCCAAATGACCAAAAACCCAGCAACAAATATAATATATCATATACATATATATATATATGAAGAGTTAATTTGCAAAAACAGATAACTCAATTTTTAACATTTAAAAAATGTTAACATTTAAAAACAATCATGTTGTTGCATTGTGCATACATACACACACACACACACACACACACACACACATATATATATGCATATATATATATATACGCATAGGTTTTAACATACAAATTATTATAGTGTAAGTGCTTTTATAAAATAGTAAGCTTGCATCCCTCAAATTGGCCCTATTCATTTCTACTGTAATCTACATTTGTGGTAATCAATCTCATATATATATTTTTTACACTAGCCAGGTTTCCATCTAAGGATTTTTTACGAAAAAATATTTAGCGCTTCCAAGATTTTTTCTTATATAGCTGATGGAAATGCCATTTATCGATACAATTTCTCATGTGTCGAAAATTTTCTTTTTCCGTTTAACTTTAGCGCATTAATTCTATATCGATACTTTAAATGTCGCAAAAAATTGTTTGGAGACACTTTTTGTCGAGAAAAGGGGCTTTAATGCAACTAAATGTGGTGTCACATGGCAGAGTTACCGTGCGTTCACACCACCGCTGGCGAGAGTGTCAAAGTGGCCGGAAGTCATTCATTTTCAATGTGAGCAGGCAGCGAGCTCCGGCAAGCAGTGGCACGGTGCGTCTTGGACGGTGTGGGTGTCAAAGAGAGTTGAAGTCAGGTCAACCTTATGGTAATGAGCTATGATGCGGTTGGGCGGCAACCAATCGGAATGTAGAAGTCCTCCGCTTGAGAGGATTTCGGAGAACGCAGTCCTGTAAACTTTAGTTCCGACCACATTAGTTCCCAAGCATTTTCACGTTAGAACGCTTGATTTTCAACGCAAATGCAATTAATTTGATCAAAACAACACCGATTTGACCAATTGCATTTAAGCTACACTTCAACCAGAACAGTTTTTAATGTAGGCTGCGCACAAATTAATGTTAATGTTAATTAAAGACCAAGGCTAGTAAACGTCTCCTATAAACTGCATGTTGAAATTAGACCAAGTTAGCACTTAACCATGAACACAAAAATACACCACACACATGGCTTTTATTGGTTTACTTATTTGTAACTATAATTGTTAAGTTCTTTCCATCGATCAATTTCTTTCTTACATTGAAAAAATTTAATGAGGTTAACTTATACGTTACTTGTGGTCAGTCTGCACAAGATCAACATGCTTGTTTCCTTTGCGACTCCTTTAATTACAAGACCAAGCGTTCGATCGTCAGAGCGTCCACGAATCCTTCTACAGAGTTGTTGGCAGGGTGGCCAGAGTGAATTTTGACGCTCTCGCTGGCAACGGTGTGAACGCACAGTTAGCTTATAGGCAGCGTCCGTGTTCATGGTGTTGCTCATGTTAAAGCACCGTTTCCCTGTAGTTCAAAAACGCATTAAATCATATTCATATTATTAAATTGCATCTAAAATAATTTTATATTTGGTAAGAAAAAGACAAGTTACCTCTCTAATTTGATGTTCCTTTAGTAGCCTACGTTTACGTTATTTTTTTACAGTGCACTGCTCATTTAAATAACCTGTAGTCTGTGCCATTCAGCGTGACCACCATACCCCCGTGATATTACTATGCCAAGGACATTTGGTTTTACGTGGATATTGGAATGCGAAATACAACATTTTAAATTAATTTGTTTTGGCTTGTTAGTAGCTACTAAAATAGAACTAAAGTAGGACTAAGTAGAACTAAAATAGCATGGTTTTCAATGTTTGGATGACTGTATTTTATTATGACAACGAACAGGCTGCGTTGTCAAGTTAGTAATGCTTAACTGTGAGGCGCCTGCACGATCACTTGTTTTTTTTTTCCCTTATAAAAGTGGAAACAACTTACACCGTGTCTACACTGGACGTGAGTGGCGCGGCAACTGTCGCATCCGGTGTAGACACGGTGTTACTATACTCCTTCATTTGTGGTCATATGAGAGTAAGACATTATTCAAAACTATTCTAAATATTCCTTTATTTGTGTACATTCACAATAAAAACAAAACATTATGCTTTTGTAAAATAAAGGAAACAAACAGGATGCCGCTTTCTCAAGAGAACATCACAAAAAATTAGCCAAAATTCTGCATTTAGGCTGCTAATTGTAGCACAGTTTTTTTTCTTTTGTTTTGTTTTGTTAATTTATTTTTTAGAAAAATATGTTTTTCTCCATTCGCAGAAGCGCTGCAGGTGCGTGACATGACCATGTGAATCCTCACGTTCTGTTGTTTATGGTGCTTTTTGCGTGTATAAAATTTATCATAGGAAAACAAATTTATGTATTTTATTGGGTCACAGCCACATATCAATTCACATTTAATTTAACTGTAATTATCTTGTCGGTTAATAATGGCTTAACGACCGTCGGTTGTTGGTTAGGAGAAATAAACTAACTCAAATGAACATTTCCTCTAAAAGTTAATCAGAAAAATAATGATAGGCTAATACAACTGCGCCTATTTATGAATAATGCTTGATGATCAAGTATCTACAAACCTGATTAAAAAAAAAATTTGGGACACTGTACAAATTGTGAATAAAAACAGAATGCAATGATGTGGAAGTTTAAAATTTCAATATTTTATTCAAAATACAACATAGATGACATATCAAATGTTTAAACTGAGAAAATGTATCATTTTAAGGGAAAAATAAGTTGATTTTAAATTGCATGGCATCAACACATCTCAAAAAAGTTGGGACAAGGCCATGTTTACCACTGTGTGGCATCCCCTCTTCTTTTTATAACAGTCTGCAAACGTCTGGGGACTGAGGAGACAAGTTGCTCAAGTTTAGGAATAGGAATGTTGTCCCATTCTTGTCTAATACAGGCTTCTAGTTGCTCAACTGTCTTAGGTCTTCTTTGTCGCATCTTCCTCTTTATGATGCGCCAAATGTTTTCTATGGGTGAAAGATCTGGACTGCAGGCTGGCCATTTGTGCTTTTTGCGTGTATAAAATTTATCATAGGAAAACAAATTTATGTATTTTATTGGGTCACAGCCACATATCAATTCACATTTAATTTAACTGTAATTATCTTGTCGGTTAATAATGGCTTAACGACCGTCGGTTGTTGGTTAGGAGAAATAAACTAACTCAAATGAACATTTCCTCTAAAAGTTAATCAGAAAAATAATGATAGGCTAATACAACTGCGCCTATTTATGAATAATGCTTGATGATCAAGTATCTACAAACCTGATTAAAAAAAAAAATTGTATGCAGGCCTATACCATTTAATAATAGGCTATATAATAAAGTATTGTTTCAAATGGATTAAGATCAGGCTACTAGCCTATATAATTTACGCAAGAGGTGAAATTAGGTATGGAAACAGCTCAAGGGCAATTTTTTGCGATACACCAAAACTTATGCGACGATTCGTTTTTTTAGGGATGACGTCATTACGCACACCATTTTATCGGTAAAAGGCCAGTTGGATGGAAACAGGCTGTAGACAGCAATTTTCGCAAAGTTTTTTTTATGCATATGCTTTTTGTCGATAACAAAACAGCGCAAAAACTGCATGGAAACTTGGCTATGTATGCATTCTGCCTACATTGCATTCAAAGTACACTTTTCATTAGTTCTTGCATTCCCTGGGAATCGATCCCATGACCTTGGCATTACTAACGCCGTACTGTACTGTTTGAAATACAGGAAAAGCAGTGTTTTTGTCACAAATGCTGTTGACGGAGCTAAACTTTTACTATTCCTTCATGCTGGAGTGACATCTATGTGAAACATTTGGTAATGTCTATTTGTCCATGTGTGCGATGTATCAGAAACCCACTACAGTGAGTAGATCTTCAGGTTGCTGAAGAGCACAGGTGTGTTTGTCCGGCGGGAGTTCATATGTTTATTCGTGTGTGTGCACTCTGGGGTGGGTGGTGACTGGCGGCTCGTACCCCAGCGCTGCTCCACGGGGCTTATTAAAGCTATCCTCTCCGTCTGCCCTCACATTCGCTCACCCTGCAAATCTCCTCTTTAATTAGAGAGGGCACAGGCAGCCATCCATGGCAGCACACTCCACACCGAATGGATGGAAACACGGAGCAATTGTATGACATGTGGGTGGGGAGCGACAAAAACCGTTACAGTCAAGGGCAACGGATGGTTGAGATGGGAAGATAAATGATGCAATTTCAGACATATTTACAGAAGGAGTGGTAAATAAATGATCATACGGAGTATTAATGGAAGAGTAGAGTTCACTTTTTGCAAAGAGACAGTGAGAAAAGTAAGCGAGAAGAGAATCAAGGGAAAAAATAAAAGCTTTCAGATAGTCGCACTAAAAGGAAGGTTATTGGGGGGGGGGGGGATTTCACTGTTATTGCAGTGTCCTTACTTAATGGGGTTGCTATGACAACAGTGTATCAGTCAGGCACCAATGGATTGTATGTGCTACTCGGTAAGTGTGTGTACATGTAAGAGCTAGATTTCCTGTGTCTGTGTCATGTAAATAGGAGTCAGTGTTCTCTTATAAGGGACAGTGGACATTTCTTGTACTTGTGACAAAAAAATTATTTGTGAATGAAAGATTTGCAGACACTGTGGAAAGTCATTGCAAAGTCTTATATGTAGATATATTTAATATTCACAAATATTAGGAATTATTTTGCTGGGTAGGTAAAATTATGCAACACTGTGAATATCGCAAGGAATTTATCGTGCTTTTTATTTGGCCATTAGTTTTCCCAACCCGTGTCATTAGATTAGTTTCATGATCCGTCTTTGAGTATGAAAGTGTTAAGAGTGAGTTGTTTTAATTGCATCTTTCATTTCAGTCTCAGTAGAAAAAGTAGGGTGTGACTGATATATATATTTCTGTCATGACAACTCTTGGAGGGATTGGCATGGTAATGTACATGACATTGTTAATGTATTTGGTCTTGGCGGAATAGATCTGCTACGCTGCTGTTGTGGCAGAGCAAGTACCGAGACTTGCTACTGCCAATACATCCACAGCATGCTGCTGTGAGCATGTAAGAAATATTGCTGCTGTAAATATAACATACATGAAATAACCCCCATATAGCATACATGAATCAGATGGTAGCAGATCTATACAGGTGGAAATGAGGAAGGTGGAGGGTTTCTGAAGCAAGCTGCAACTGCTACAGCAAGCACTAGTCATGTATTTGAATGTTGAGCAGCGAGCTAATTGGCTACCGATACAGGAGAGAACCAATCAGCTGTGCCATGTGATGATGTCATTAGATCAGATTGAGTTAGACCTATCGGACTGCGCCATCTAGAGTTTCATGCCAGAACTCTGTATATATTAGGGATGTGCATCTCCATAACTGAGGCCAATGCGATACGCATCTCGATGCATAGCCAACGATAAGATACACTGAAGATACATATGAAGCAGCTACCGATGCGATGCAATACGATTCACCCCTATTACGATGCAGTGCGATCCAATTTCGATTTGATTCGATTCAACACAATGCGATTCGATGCAATGCGATGCAATGGAAAAAACATGATCGCTTTTGTTTCTTTGGTTCAGACAGACAGCAAACCATAAATTAACTTATGTGTCTTCTGACTTCTAATGCCTCGAGGCCTGTTTCATAAAATACGTTTACCAAATAGTCCAGGCTTATTTCAGTTAGTCTGACTCATTGTCAAATGGTTTGGTTCCATAAAGCAAATTTAAACTAGATCAACCTCAGCCACTGTGGCAACTTATGCTGGAAAACTAACCTGGTCCAGGGCAGGCTAACTGTCAGGTGTCAGAGTTCCTTTAACACTGACCAATAGGAATGCAATGATATTACCACTGACTATCTCACATACTATTATAGCCATGCAGCCTTTCTCTCTGGTTTTATGACAGCTGTACCTTTTATAGTTAGCAGAACATTAGAACATTACAATCTAAAATTGCTCTTTAAATAATTAAAGGTGACATATCATGAAAATCTGACTTTTCCAGGTTTTAAGTGCTATAATCAGGTCTCCGGTGCATCTGCCAACCAAAGAAACGTGAAAAAGATTAACCCAGTAACTTTGTTTTGGGACGCCTTTTTCTGCAAGCGTCTGAGAAAATGAGCGCGTCTGATTTCGCTCCCTTGGTGATGTGGCAAAGGGACCTCATTATAATATTACTGCCCCTTAATCTGTAAGTTTACACCCACAGCACCATTATTGTGTTTTCGCAAGCGACAACGGTGTACCAGTTCTAATGCCATGATGAAAGTTTGAGCAAAACATGCAAACTGTTCTGCCTTTGTCTGCACAGATGTGCACAGAACACTATTTAGATCTAAAATAAACATGCAATTTATTTCCCAGCTTTTTACCTTCACAGACAAAACTAACTGTTTTTGTAACTTGTGTGTTTTTGACGTAACTTGTGTGTGAATGAAAACTTAGTTTAGTACTCACGTGCTGTGTGGTGGTCCGTGAGCTTCAAATGTGTGCTCTCAGAAAAACGTATATCAGAAGTTTAAACTCATATGGTTTAAAACGCATTATTTCAGCACGGTAAACATGATAATCAGAACCATAACAGATATTTTTAGTAGGTCCGAGCTGTAATGGCGCAGCTCTATTCTGGAAAAGGGGGGGGGCAGTAGCTCATTTGCATTTAAAGAGACGGCCCGAAAAACAGCGTGTTTCTGCTTCCACTCAAAATAGGCATTTTCAAAATGATATAATAAATGATCTGTGGAGTATTTTGAGCTGAAATTTCACAGAGACATTCTGGGGACACTAGAGACTTATATTACATATTGTAAAAAGGGGCATAATATGTCTTCTTTAAAATCATTAAATTAAAAGTTAAAATCACTTAAAAGTACATTTTAACTGCTATAAGAAACACACGTTAACTCATCTGAGCTTAGTAATTAGGACTGTATTAGCTTACATTTTATTTACCCATTACAATAGTCCCTTTACAGTTACTGCTATCATAAAAATACACTTATATGTAGGTTTAAAATTCTACAAAAGGCACATTTAATGTCCAACAACAAATATTTTAGCAAAATGCATATTCGACTCGAGAATTATTGTGCTCCGCCTGTTCACCGCGCAGCAGCGCTTGTTCACTCGCCCACTCCTGACAGCAGAATGTATATATTTGCATGACTTTAGGATGGATATATTTGCATGAAAAATATACTCGTGACATGTCAGTTGTGCACGGAGGAAAACACAACGTCTCAAATGCATTAAACAGCACAAATATATTCGCTGTTTGCCATGGTGGATCGATTTGATCCATGATCGACATTAAGGACTTTAATGCCTGCTTTTCCTCAGGTCTCCGTAGTGTTGTGATACGTCATATTCACACAACACCAGTGATGACAGAACACGTTTGAGAAACTGTTTAGAGGAGAAATCAATCTACATATAAAATATTGGTCATTTATAATAAAACAATAAAAGTATTAGTGCGTACACTAGTAATTATATAAATAAATTGTTTTTTACCGATGCAAGTATGTTAGAAACGATGCATCGTGATACAAATGCCAACTTGTATCCGATGCAGACTTTTTTAAATCGATGCATCTCATCGTTAACTTTTATTGCAGGCGCACCGAACAAATCAGTGAATCTTCCCATCCCTAATATACAGTGTATATATATATATATATATATATATATATATATATATAAATACATGTAAATATTTTCAAAATATATACTGTGTGTGTATTTATATGTACATAATAAATATACATAGTACACATACATATTATGTAAACTTATTAAAACTTATTATGTAAACTTATAAAAACTTATGTAAACTTATAAAAACTTATGTAAACTTATAAAAACGTATTTTGGATGTGATTAATTGTGATTAATCGTTTGACAACATTAATATACTGTGTATGTGTGTGTGTGTGTGCGTATATATATATATATATATATATATATTCATCATAGCATTGTTTTCTTTGATTTCACTTAGTAAATAACATGCCTTGATTGGTTTTTAACTGTTTTACTAATGTTAGTAGACACTTCAGGTGAATAGGGTAAACAAAAAAACTAATAATTATCGCCTTACTTACCCAGCTGATTGATTACTTTGATAATTGCAAGCATTTTTTTGTATTACAAGTTTTCAAAAATGCTAGGTTTAAATATGCAAATGATTCATTATTTAATGAAATATGCACTAATTTGCATACATTTTCTAGTACAAAAAGTCTAAACACTGGATGATGTCAGTTTCAAAATTCTTCTTTAATTTTTTTGACATATTAGAGTCAAAAGTTTTTACAGAGGGAATTTTGGGCATCTCATTTTTGTCACTCCATAATTCAGAAAATGCTTAGAATGGACAGAAAACATTATATTTTCACAATTTTGGCGGGAATAAAATGTTGTATATAATCAAGCAAATTATATATGAACAAAGCCCTCTGTAAAAACCTTCAGGATACAGACCGTAATAAAAAAGTTTGGTGTGTGTAAGTGCTACTGAAGTGGAGATTTATGGCTCAGTGTAGGAGAAAAAACTCATTTTGAGAAAACGGCCTTTAAAAATATGTACTGTATTTTAAATCTATTGACACAAATAGATAAAGTGCTATAAAAGAAACACTTGACAGTGTCTTTTGGATGTTTTCTTTCCACTAGTCTGATAAAACACTTTATGAAAAATCTCAAACTTGACAGGTGCATGAAAAAACAGTGTTTTTGCCTGCAGTGTCTCCCCTTAAAAAGGAATCTAATTGGCTCTGCTTGGTGAACTGCAAGCCATTTCCAAGATTTATCAAATCAAAATATCACATAGCTAAAAAAAACTAAATCCAGATGTAATTTATCTAGCTATGTAGGCCAGCGCTACACGTGTCAGGTGTGACGTGTCAGGTCAGGTGATGTCACTTCTCTGAGATAGTCCCATAGGACTGACAATCTGTCATCATTGTTTTAATGACCGTGTAAACAATGTCATCTCTTTACTGCGCCAAAGCGAACGAGCAGCCTTAATTGTAAAATTAATTGAAAAACATTTTAATTAAAGACCAACCTGTGCTCACCCCTCCCTACCTCTAACCTCTCCTTCTCGCATCCTTTTTGTTCCATTCTTCCTCTTACCACATGTTCCTGTTATGGTTTATTAGTCCCATTGGAGAAGTAAATAAGAAATGTGATCTCTTTAATATCTCAGTTATTTCTCATAGACAGGAGCAAGATTAGAGCAAATAGAGACTTTTGATTCTTCTTCTTTTGATTTTTTTTTCTCCGCTAGACCTCAGTGATAACAAAAATGTCTCACGTGTGAGTTTCTGATTATATCTGAATGTCTCAATTTGATGGTCAGATTTTCTGAGATATCAATGTCAGTAATCAAAAAGAGATCTCAGTATTAACTCAAACAATTCTCAACGAGTTCTAAGATCTATTATCAGGGATGTAATAATTGTATAGCTCTCTAGAACTGCATGTCAAGAATTGCTTCATTTGAGTCTTTTTTTCTCTCCAAAGGAATCTGTGGAGAAACATCTGAGACAAGGTTCTTGCTTAGATGAACGTAACTGAGATCTGCTGAAGAATGAATGAGTAACATCTGTGCATCATAATGTGTCTCCACCTGTTTGTATCCACCTTGTAGTTCTCTTAAAAAAAATTGAGCAGAAGCATCTGAGATGAAGCTGATCCTTAAGAGACATAACTTAGATCTCCATTCAGTCTCCTGAAAAATGAATGCCTTAGCATTACATTTTCTCGTTTGTATCTATTTTTACTGTTGCTAGAGAATTTTACCAGAAACATCTTAGACAAAACTGGTACTAAAATGAGACATAACTAAAATCTGCTTTTGTTCTCTTGAGCAATGAAAGATCAACGTCTTCTATTAGCATATGTCTTGTTTGTGTGTGTTTTCTTCTAAGGAATCTAAAGAGAAACATCTCAGACACAGTTGATCCTTTAATGAAACATAACTGAGATCTCCATTAAGTCTTTAAAGAATGACAGAAAATATGTGCAGTTCAGTTTTTCTCATTTATGTCCATTTTATTTCTTCTAAGGAATCTGTGGAGACACATCTGTGACAAAGTTCTTGCTTAAATGAAACGGAACTGAGATCTGCTGAAGAATTAATGTGCAACCTCTTTGCATCATAATGCGTCTCATTTGTATCCACCTTGTAGTTATCCTAAAGTAGTTTAGCAGAAAAATCTGAATCAAAGCTGCACCTTAGATGAGACATAACTCGGATCTCTGTTAAGTCTTCTGAAGCATGAGGAACCTTGGAGCATTACAATTTCTCATTCACATTTGAGACAAAACTGGTACCTAAATGAAATACAACTAACATCTCCATTAATTCTTGTGGAGAATGAGCAATTGAAATGATTCCCATTTGTATTGCTCCTAGAGAATATTAACAGAAACATATGAGACAAAACTGATACTGCATTTATTTTCTTTAGCAATGTAAGAGCGACATCTAACCCCTAACTGTTTCCTTGTGCTGCTGTTCTCCTGTGCAATAGTTGCCACCTCTCTCTGTTCTTACCCCCTCCTTCAACTGTCTCATTTCCCCGCCAACAACCTCCCCCCGCACCATTTCCATCCCTTCCAAATCTCTGTCTTCCCCCTGTATCCATTACAGCGGTAGCCTCCTCTTTTTCCCCCCGGCCCCTGTTTATTTTCCTCTGCGGGAGGACCGCTCCACACGGCGCCAGCGCCCTAGGATTCTGACCAGCCCTGACTCTGCGAGTGTACCTCTGAGCGCCAGGGCTTTGTAGAGCTGCCTCCTCAAAGCCAGAGTGGACGGCCTGCCTCTCCAGCGGTGGAGGAGCGCCTCGGGGAGCTGAGCTCATCTCGCTGCCCTCCCTCTATCTCTCATCTCAGTGTGTATCCCTCACCCACATACACCCCATGCGGCGGGCAAGATCTCTCTTCACAGATTCAGACGCGCACAAACCAGCCTATTGTGTCTGTTTATCTGGCTAGTACTCCTGTGCTTAAAAGCCTAGTATGTTTTTTTTTTGTTATTCGTTAGCCTCGGGTCATGTGTTCTTAAAATGATTAACTTCACTCTCCCGTTGCAGTCGAGATATGGGCTGGGGTGATTAATTGATTCATCTGTTAGCGATCAAGACCCTCCTTTATTGATTAACAGGCTAGTCCGTCACCAAGGAGTCGCCTCAGCGGGACGTGTGGCTCCCCCGGGAGACGTGTATGTCGGAGATTTCTGTTATTCGCCTCCCCGCGGGATAAAGTGCTCCTACAAACAAAGGAGACTCTGATAGATGTGTCTTTTGTGCATAATTAGCCAAACCCACCCCACAGTCAATGAGAGGATGGATTAATGAATTAAATCCGCATTGATGTATAACAAGCTCGAAATGCGAGCTTCTTCTGGCCCACATTTGAAACGTTATGTCATCGCAAACAATGCCGAGGCAGAGGAGCCTATCCGGAATATTCCAGACATGGCTCTGGGAAGGCTGTAACCTCCATCTGTCTAGAGTGCTTTCTGAATAGCTTCGCCTTGATTGAACATCAAGTGCCGGTCTCTTTGCTCTCTTATCGAAATTGTGAAGATCTGTCGGGATGTTTGAGCCACATTTGGAGCTCCGTTTTTCCAGGAGAGCCATCAGGAAGAGCAGAGTACTGTTGCCATGGAGACATGGCGTCACAGGCGCCGAGCAGATTGTGCCGATTGTGCGGCTGGTTGTCATGGCGTCAGAGGATGCTGGGGAGGAGCAGGTGCCGAGAAATGACCACTCCATCAGAGGCCTGGCTGGAGAGAGACTGTGCGTCTGTCTGGCCATCTTTTTTTTAAAGGGGTCATGAAATCAAAATTCCCTTGATCTTTTAACAAAAAAAGGGTAATTTTACTACAAAAACATCCTTTTCAGAATTCAGAACTTTCTCTAAAACAGCTTTTAATGAAGCCAACCTGCCTAAACGAAAGCTTGTGGAATGTGCCACTTTATGATGTAATAGTGTGGCTAAACACCACCTCCGAAGAAGAGGATCGATGCCTGATTCTTCAGCGCTGCCTGTTTAGCCCCGCCCACCGATTTGCACACGTAGTTTAAATAACGAGAGGTGAACGCAGGTCAATGCAGAAACCGAACTATAAACTTTCTTAAAGTTCCAGACCGCGTCAGTAAAAACTTGGTCCTTTGTTCTCTTCATTTTACCGCGGATTTGTTTATAAAAAGGCACAATTCGATGCGGGAATTCAGAAAGATTGAAACAAAAGACGATGCTGTTCTGACTATATTAAATCCGATTGAAACAAAAGACGATGCTGTTCTGACTATATTAAATCCGATTGAAACAAAAGACGATGCTGTTCTGACTATATTAAATCCGACAGTAATGTCGCAATACACAAGTGTGAGTACTGTTTTTATTATGCTTTGTCTCTTACAGATCGTGTATTTATGTGTTTTTAACCTAAATCACAGCAGCATCCATCTGTGAAGGACGTAGACTGTCAAACATACACAGCTATTAGCCAATCACAGCAGTCGGTATTTACTTCTGAGTCTACAATCTGTCACGCCTATTCAAACGAAGCGTTCTGATGAGAAGGGGTTTAAAAACAGGACAGAAAATAGCCTATTACTTCTAAATTATGCTTTTTTAAATGTAAAAATCTTGATAACATTATAAGTGGACCTCAGAGAACAGTAATCAAAAACAAAAGCATTTCATGACGCCTTTAAAGATTTGTTTTTGCCTTTATTATGATAGGACAGTGACTAGACAGAAAGCAAAGTGGGAGAGAGAGATGGATCAGGATCAGGAAAGGTCCATGAGCTGTGACTCAAACTCAGGACACCAAGAAGCACAACAGAGCTACATGTCGGTGCGCTGCCCACAAGGCTATCGGCGTCTAGTGTTTGACTCTCTTTGATCCTTTCTTACACGGGGAAGTGAGTGTGAGAGAGCAGTTTGGTTCAGGCCCTCTTCGTTAGACATCTGAAAGCTGTGCCACTGAGAGGACACAAGCATCGTTCGACCTCCAGCACTGGCACACCACACCGAGGACAAGATTCCAAAACCTGTGGTCCAAAAACGCTCTGCTCCCCTCCCTCTTCACCTGCAGGGCTTTATTCTGGCCCTGCTAAATAGTGATTCGGTCAGAGGCGCACAGGTGCGCGGGGTCTGCATGTTGCCAAATTCCTTCCGCCCGCTTGTTGCCGACAACAGAGGCTGAGTCACTCCTCCAAAGGCCAGAGAAAGTCTGCTGCTCATAACATGCAGCACCAGCTCTGCTTTGTGAACAGCACAGATGACAGTACACAATAGAATAGAAAAGGAATGTTCAAAATGACAGGCTTTGAATGTTGGCTTGACAAAGCCTTGCCTGAATGTTTATAAATAGTTAAAGAAAAAAAAGTCTTGAATTGTATAGGCTATGTACAGACAGAGATTCTAAAAGATTAAGCTCAAAGATATAAAAATGCATTTGAAGGTCACATCAGTGTTGATTAGTTTCAGTGCATTCATACAGCACAAAGCCATGCAATGCTCTTTGCTAGGGTGTTGCTACCTGGTTGCTATGGTGTTGTGGTTTCTAGATAGTTGCTAAACTGTTCTGTGTGGTTGCTAGGAGAGTGGGTGTTTCTAGGCATTAAATAATGTCTTCCTGTGGCTTGCTAAAGTGATAATAGTTACCAAGATATTCAAAGTGGTTGCTCTGCGGTTGCTAGGATGTTCTGAATGGTTGTTAGGGAATTGTTAGGCTGTTGTTTTGGTGTTTAGCTAGGGCATTATAAAGTACTTGTTAGGCTGTTCTGAATGGTTACCATGCTGTTTCTAGGCAGTTGTTAAGCTGGTCTTAATGTGTTTTAGGGCATTTCTAGGCAGTTGTTAGGCTGTTCTGAGAGGTTGCTAGGGTAGGGCTAGAGGGCTGTTGGGGTGTTCTGAGGGGTTTCTATTACTTTGCCAGCTAGTTATTAGGGCGTTCTGCGTGGTTCAAGAGAGAAGCCAGACAGTTGTTAGGGTGTTATGAGTGATTGCTGTAATGTTGCTAGGCAGTTGTTAGAGTGTTCTGAGTAGTTGCTAGAGCAGTGCTAGGTGGTTGTTAGTGTGTTCAGAGTTGCCAGCTGCATGGTGTTCTGAGTAGTTGCTAGGGCATTGCTAGGTGGTTGTTATGGTGTTCTGAGTAGTTGCTAGAGCAGTGCTAGGTGGTTGTTAGTGTGTTCAGAGTTGCCAGCTGCATGGTGTTCTGAGTGGTGACTATAATGTTGCTAGTTGGTTGTTAGGCAGTTCTGTGTGGTTCATGAGTGAGGCAGTTATTGGGGTGTTCTGAGTAGCCAGCTTATTGTTAGGGTGTTCTGAGTGGTGATTATGATGTTGCTAGGTGGTTGTTAGGGTGTTCTATGTGGTTGCTGTGGTGTAGCTATGTTGTTGCTAAGGTGTTCTGAGTTGTTAGCTGGTTGTTAGGGTGTTTTGCATGGTTCAAGAAGCCAGGCAGTTATTAGAGTGTTCTGAGTGGTTGCTATGATGTTGCTAAGGTGTTTTTAGGATATTTCTAGGCAGATGTTAGGGTGTTCTGAGTAGTTGCTAGGGCAGTGCTCGATGGTTGTTAGGGTGTTCTGAGTAGTTGCTAGGGCATTGCTAGGCAGATGTTAGGGTGTTCTGAGTAGTTGCGAAGGCAGTGCTAGGTGGTTGTTAGGGTGTTCTGAGTTGCCAGCTGATTGTTAGGGGTGTGGTTGTGGTGTTGCCAAGGTGTTCTGAGGCAGTACAAAAGCCCTGCATGTGTTTAGATCTGTTTAAAAGTTAAAGTTACACAAACATTTCAGCACAATGAGAACTTTCTGCCAATGTATGATTTTGGGGACTGTCTACTACAGTAGAAAGTATAGGTCTGATTTTTTAGTAAAACTAAAGCATACTCAGTCAGACTCAAGCTCAAGTTTCGCAGATGTAGTGTGAAATCTCTAGGAGGCATTACAATCTCTGAGAATTTGGAAGCGTATAGAATTTTTGATTGCCCGCTTTGGGAAAACCATAAGCCAGATCAGATACAAAGGACACAGTCAGAACAGCCTGAAGGTTTTGTGGATGCAGCTTGACAGAAGAGCTAGAAGTTACAGTCAGAATGGGGTTTGGGGGTTTACGGCATAGAAGAACCTGGGGTTAACGGCATAGAAGAACCTGGAAGAGAGATGAAGTAAAAACAAAATCAGATATGTGTAACGTCAGGCAACCATAGAGGATCAAGAACCATGCGTACTACTGCTAGCCCGTGGGGAACAAGGCGGTTTGTGGAAAGAACGCTGGGCAGAAAAAGAGAGGGAGTGCGGGAAGAGGGTGGCAGTAAGCTGTAGAGGTGTGCTCCTGTTTCATGGCCCTCTCAGGAATAAGAGCGAAAGTGCCTCTTCAGGTTCAAGGACGGCCAAAGCTCCATTTGGGGTTTATTTAAAAAGAATGCAGGCACTTAAGGGCTCCTCATTGGCTCCTGTGCTATGACAACAGCAAAAACGCATCATAAGTGAAAAGAGATACACACCTGAAACACATGCAATCATTTAGACAGGCTGAAGAGCCCTCCTGCTCCCTCTGGCTCCTTACCTTCCCCTATCTCCCCCTTTTCCAGCCTGGGCTTGGCATCTCACCCAGGCAGCTAAGCCTTTCTTGGCCACTTTACAGGAAGACTGCAGCATTTAGGCTGATTATGGAGGGAGAAGACACCTAACAGAGCTTAGCGTGGAGCTGATAGGAAAGCTGGGCAGGAGAAGATGCCGCCTCTGAGCAGAATCTGGTTTTATACCTTGACATGTGCATCCATCATCGTTGTATAGATGTACCATAATAAAACCATGTTTTTTTTGGAAATGTACGACATATTTTTAAAGGTTATTTATTTCATTTTTCAAAAAATGTAGCCATGATCCGCACTCACAGAAATAGTCTTCTTTTAGCAATTTATTTTACATTTATCACCAGCAGGACAAAAAACAAATGTTTCAGATCAAGGCCTCCTTTAGGGCGTTGAATAATTTAGCCCCTCCACCCACTTTTTAAATTGTTAATTACATTGACATCGTCATTCATCTGCAAAATTAGCTAAATTAATTATTTATTAATATTTACATATTTCAAAATGTATGCCTTGTTTCCTCAATGCTAAGCTATGTTATATAATTACTTTAATATATAACAGTATATACCACTGAAAATAAATATCAAGTGCAATAAAATGTTATTTCAGTTTTATTGAAAAAAATATATAATTAAAAATGATATAAAAAAATATATAGATTCTGAAAGCTGAATAAATAAGCTTCCCATTTATGTATGGTTTGTTAGGATAGGATAATATTTGGCCGAGATACAACTATTTGAAAATCTGGAACCTGAAGGTGCAAAAAAATCTAAATATTGAGAAAATCACCTTTAAAGTTGTCCAAATGAAGTTCTTAGCAATGCATATTACTAATCAAAAATTTGTAAGTTTTAATATATTTACAGTAGGAAATTTACAAAATATCTTGATGGAACATGATCTTTACTTAATATCCTAATGATTTTTGGCATAAAAGAATAATCAATAATTTTGACCCATACAATGTATTTTTGGCTATTGCTACAAATATACCCCAACGACTTAAGACTATATACTGTATATATATATGTTAGTCAATATAAATGTAAATTTTTTTATTGTTTTTTCATGTTAATCCACAGTGCAGTAACTAATGTTAAAATATACAACTTTTGATTAAAAAAAGTAATATAAAAAGTTGATATTAACATTATCTACGACTTGTAAATGCTGTACAATTATTGTTTATTGTTAGTTCATGATGACTAATATAATTAACCAAAGTAAGAAGAACTTTACTTGTTATAAAGTGTTATCAAAATCTTTGTGGTCCTAAAAATAGGCTTGATTGTCTTTATGCGCAAAATAATTTCTTAGATTTTTTTATGACAAAATAAGATTTGTTGCTCAAAGCGCACAGCTGCGTGTGATTGTGTATGTGTGTTTAAAGTGACGGTGTGGTGGGTTTTGGATCCGCATTCAGAATGTCAGTGACACAGTGATTCACCATCAGTGTCTGGGATGGACTCCAATCGGGACAACCATCTGGTGACCAATCAGAGCCCTTACTGTGATGTCAGAGCGTCCGAGGGTTCCTTGGGCAATGGATGCTGGGAAGGGCCAAATGCTCTGACTCATATAGACCTCGCAATGGCGAGAATATGAACCCCGATTCTGCATGCCTAACCTCCAGCAAAATTTGCCATAGGTCGCTAGTGGGTCGTACAATCGGATGTTTTGAATCCCATTTCTGCGCAGACCAAAGTGACAGCTGTATAATTCAATCTTGGCATCCTTCCATGTGCGTCCAGACAGCGTTGTTAACTTGCAACACATGTAAAACGCAACAAAGGTCAACAAAAACCAGTAATAGAATTAAAATTCAGCACGGGGCAGAGATTGACAGCTCGGTTAACTCTGACCTGATTAATATTTCAGCGAGTTCTCTCCAGCAAATGCCACTGTAATCTAAAACAGTCTTAGGCAGACTCTCAGAGTCTCCAAACTGCTGCCCCATAACCCTTCTGATCTGGGTGAGTCACAGCGCTCAGGCCTGCTGGGAGGCAGGCGGTAATGAAAATCCACCAAACTCCTACACCACCTGCGGTTTGTGGGCCGTTCAGATACAGTGCAGGAGGCAGGCGCGCTTTTTTTTTTGTCTGGAGAATGAAGAAGAATAAGAAAGTTTTAAGCCAGTCTTTTGCCACCATGAAAATAGACTGGATTTTGATCACCTGGCTGAGTCATCTAGTGTGGTGGCAGACGGCTGAACGTGCGCGGCGCTGAGGCGAGTCTGACTAGGCCGGAGGAGAAAAACGCACAACCTGCATGTTCGACGGTGAAGATATTCTGCAGCTGTGTTCACCGTGCTACCCTCCAGCTGTACTTTTATGCATGTGTGCTTGCACAATGCCAAATGCAGAGCCGACTGTGAGGAGTCAGCCAGGTTAGATTTCCTAAAGGCCTGTTTTCTGCTCACATGAACATTTGATTTCTGTTTTATATATATATATAGTCCAGAGCCTCGATCATAACATTATAACAGGCACCTTCAGAGTAGAGACCTGCACTATCGTGGGACCCAACGCAACAGAGTAAGGCGCGGGACAACACCTGATGGGCAGGTGCGGGCGGGTAGAGAATCGTGTGCGCGGGATGTGGGAGAATAAGGGTGTACTCACACTAGGCAATCGGACCCCCAAAGCCCGGTTAGTTTGACTAGTGTGATCGCTCCGTGCCACGCTCAGGCGCAGTTCATTTAGCCATCCCTGGCTCAGTTGGAAAAGGTGGACTAGAGTGCGGTTCAGTTGGGCTCGGGCGCAACTGAACCTATTATTATTATTATTATTAAATTATGTAGTTAATTACATAATAAAATATATAATAAATGAATGTGATATAAAACAAAATATGTAATAAAAATACAATTGTAATGAAATATGTAGTAAAATTAAAATATTGGACTCTGTATCATTGCAAATCTGCAGTTTGAGGTATTATATTTAATAATAATAATAATACATTTGCATACTAAAATATAAAATACATATATGATATAAAACAAAACATGTAATAAAAAATGATTTATTTTTATTATTGTAAAATCTGACTGGATGGCAAACTTCAGTATTTTGGAGAATCTGAGCACAAATTGAAACACTTGAAATCTTTGTAACATTATTAGAGGAGACTCATGAGGTTGTTGTTGTTTTCTCCTTCCTCAGGGGAAAACAATCCAGAATAAGCACAAATTTCTTAATCATACTGAATTTCTATTCAGTATGATTAAGCTTTCCGTCTCCATTTTCTCACCATTTTGCTCAGAGAAGCAGTTGAGATACTGAAGAACTCATCAGTGATTTGAAAACGGCCTTGCGCCGCAACCTCACCTCCCTGATGCTGCACACATGTGTTTGTGCCTCTGTGCACCCAGTGGGTGTTCGTGTTTGCGAGCATGTGTGTGTGTGATCCTGCGGTTCATCTTCTGTGCGTGACATAGCGGTAATAAAGGAAGTTAACACGTCGCTGTGTATTTGTGTGTGTGTGAGTGAGTCCCTGAAGAGCTTCAGTGGCAGTCAGAGAGCAGTGGGACGCTTGTTGAACAAACCAAACGTGCAGCACAACAGTATGAATAAGACATATTGGTGGCACAAAAGGTCAAGGCCTGCTTGCTGCAGTGAAGACTGCGATTCAAACATCTCTCTCCCCGCATTCTGCAAAAGTCATTGTTCAAATCCCACCCACCATTTTACCCACCCATCTGTTCATTAGTCTAATTTATTCTTCATTCGATCCTGAAAACAATGTGTATTGTAATAGCTGTGTATTGTGTAGAGCTGTAAATATGCGTATGAGAGTCACTGTTCATGCACCAATCCAAATATGATCCTCAATTGTAGCATTTCAAGATGGGGGTTTCTGAATGAGAACATGAGGATTTTTTATTTTTGCATTGTTTGTGTCTTAAAACTTGACTACATACTGGGTCATTCTATAACAAGGGTGTCGATTTTTCGATTTGATATGGTGACTTTTAAAAGTTCTATCAGACAATTAATGTGTTTAAAGAATGGCATGATGGCATTTCAAGTGAGTACATTTTAATTTGTGATATGTACATTTGATCAGTTGTGAAACAAGGTGCTTCTAAGACTAAAATTATTTTATACACTTTAAAATTTTAGGCTGTTTACTAAAATATATAGTAACAGGTTTGGCATTTTAAGATTGGCCACTACTCCAATTCAAAGGAAAATTCAATTATGGGAAATATTTTGTTCTCCCAGCCTGGTATTTATGGATAAATCAGTGTGGGAGAACACATTTTTATTTGACAATTTAATAATATTTACATTTTAACATTGGCCTCTACTCATAAACATAGTAAAACATAGCTACATGATGTGTTCAAAATTGCTAAAATGTTTATGGCAGTTTCTTTTAAGTCTTTTAAATAATGCATAATTAATGCAAGTTATAAACATTACCATTAAAAGTTTGAGTCATTAAGGTTTCTTTTTTAATGTTTTTGAAAATAAGTCTCTTGTGCTCACCAATGCTGCATTGATTTGATCAAAAATGCAGTGAAATTAGTAATAATGTGAAATATTAGAATTTAAAACAACTGTTTTATATTTGTTTATATATATCTTTTAAAATGTAATTTATTTCTGTTACACAAAGCTTTTCAGCAGAAAATTCAAAAGAACAGTATTTATTTTAAATATAAATATTTAGTAATTTTATAAAAGTTTTCACTGTCACTGTGTACTGACCTGAAACCTTTGCACAGTAGTATATAGTTTAATATGCTATATGGAAATATTTTCTTTTATTTGCCTATATTTATATTTTAGTCTAAATGTGCATATATTTTCCACATGTACTGTAAGTGTGCATGCAGCAAGCTAAAAACACTGAAGGCCAGACGTTATGAAAGAAAAACAACATGTATACATTATTTATGATGGTAAAATAATGTCTAACATATAGTGAAAGTTGACATCCACTCTTTGTTCTAAAGCCATTTGTTTTACATACACTGTATGTACATGAGAGACACAAATGGCAGCTGTTTTTGTAGAGTCACCCGAATATGTTAAGACATTGCGGCATTTTTGTGACTGACAAAACAGCACGAACCCGACCATTGCCAGATGGTGACATATTGAATGTGAATGTTTTTCCGTGCTTGTTGAAATCCAGGCGGAGGGAAGTACCACGTCTGCGACCTGTGCTCGAATGGAGTGTGTCAGAGACTTGACAGAGGGACAGGAGCCTTGTTTGTCTCTCGCCGGCTGATCAGCATGTGTTTTTACACAGCTGTGGGTCCCCAAGGTGGAAGAAATGCGTGCCCTTCATTCATCGCCGACGCACGTCTTTCCAGAGAACCTACCTAGAGTTCTGAGTTGGCCTTCCCGTAAACCAGCTTAAAAAAACAAAATGGGTGTTAAGAGGGAACAAAAGCCATTTGATTTGGGATTTGCGAGTTGTATTTGTTATACTGTTGTTGATTTTTAGGTATGCTTACGGCGGCTGGGATTTCTGACGTCTCGATTCCAGTCGTCATAGCTTCGGTGCTGATGTCTGGAGAGAAGAAAGCAAATCTCATTTGAGCTTTGAGTGGAGTGGAATCGGATTGGTTGCAGCAGTCCACACACACTCTTAGAGAGGGCACCAAATCCTTATGATTAATGTCACACCATAATATTTATCCCTCAGGTACGTGGCTCTGACTGGCACAGCTGAAAAGCGTGTTTGGTGTGACCGGGTAATGTAGATAAGCTACAGTTGTGGAAAAACTCAATGCGGAAGGAGGTGTTATTGAATTTTTCCCAAAAGTATAGCTTTTATTTGTTTTTATGGATTCTAGCCCTTTTTTAATAGAATTCTTATCGCTTTAGAAGCGCATTGAGTCCCAGCTATTGCATAGTTGATCTTTAGGAAAGATCTAACCCAACATTGCTTTAAAGACGATGTTTACCCAGGTGAAACTGGCCCACCGTCAATCGTCCATTGACTCGTTTTAACCTCAGTATCAGTGTGATATGCATTTAACGACGGCCAGATGAGGTGCTGTAGTTAGCTGACAAACCGAGTTTATCCTCAGTCTGGAATACTGAAGTCAATGTGCTTGATTTTGTCCTGAAAGTGCTTTAGTCGTTTTACAATTCAAAGAAATTCAACACTGCTAATCCATCATGGAAAATATTGTGTTCTCCCAGCCTGGGATATATTGTAACGAATCAGCTCATGACAGGAAATATGAATAATTAACCATAACTAGTTATAATTAACTATTCGTATAATGCAGAATGGGAGAACACATTTTTATTTAACAATTTCATAATATATAATAATATAATTTAAATTATATTCAATTATATTTTATTATTTGAATTGTTATTATACGTGTGAATGTAATTGCAGATCCGCATCTTTCTGTGCATTATAAATTATTTAACAATTATGATGTATGTGTTTGTGTGTGCGTGTGTGTGTGTGTGTGTATTATTTATCATTTTAAATACTATACATGTTGATCTTCTTTATTGCATTAATAATTGTTTATGTTATATAATACAAATATATGGCTAGTTAATATGGCTAATTCCTTATATTTGGGGAAAAACTATGTAACTGTATATATATATATATATATATATATATATATATATATATATATGAGTGCTCTCACACGAATTATATTGTC
>NW_015505512.1:1051032-1093210 GCF_001515645.1 Sinocyclocheilus grahami | reverse complement strand
TAAAAGTTTTTGTTTACATAATATATGTGTGTGTACTGTGTATATTTATCATGTATATATAAATACACACACATACAGCATATACTTTGAAAATATCTACCTGTATTTACATGTATATATTTATATTCATATAATTTATATCATATATAAATATATTTGGTATATAAACGTAACATTTTTCTTAAATATATGCATGCATGTGTGTGTATTTATATATACATGATAAATATACACAGTACACACACATATATTATGTAAACAAAAACTTTTATTTTGGATGCGATTAATCGTGATTAATCGTTTGACAGCACTAATATATATATATATATATATAATACTTTTTTTCTTTAAGATTTTATATAGTATGTTATATTCTTTAATTTTTATATGCATTTACATTATATAAAATACATATTTCTATATATGGCTAGTTAGTATGAGTAAATTAATAATACAAATTATTTTTTTACATTCTTTACGTGTTTCCTTAGATTCCTTACATTTTCTTTAAGATTTGAAATAGTATGTGTTATAAATCTTTTCGTTTTTATATGTATTTACATTATTTAAAATACACATTTGTATAAATGGCTAGTGAATATGAGTAAATGAATAATACAAATTCTGCTTCCCTCTATTCGAATTGTAGTTCTGCACCATTTTCTTCAAATTCCATTCTGAATGCCCACACAACCACTACCATTGATCTTTGTAGGGATTTAATCACACATAGCTTTAAAGACAATGTTTACACAGTTGAATCTGCACCAGCGTTAAACACCCATTGACCCATATTGCCTCGATATTGGAGCGATGCTTGTTTAATGACCGCGAGATGAGGTGCGCTGTTGGCAGACAAGCCCGAGCTGTCTGAGACCTGGTAAAGACGACAGAGGAGGGTGAGCCAGAGCAAGAACACTAGAAGAATTCATAGAGAGAGGTAAAGTGTGCAGGTCAAGGAAAATACGTGTCTGAAGGCGTCTACAGCGTGTTTCTAATTGAGCGGATTGTAGTTAATTGTTTGTACGTAGGAGGGGAGAAATCAATCTGTTTTCTCACTGCTGTGACTCCTGGGCCCCGAGGTGATAGACTAGAGCTGGCAGATACTAGGACGGAGCACTGCCAAATAAAGCCCCGAAAGCAAAGACTTCCCCTTTCTGCACACACTCGAGGCTGACGCGTATGTTCGCATGCTTTTCACCTACGTGCACACACACACGCATGCAGAACAGGTTTCTCGGGGTAGCTTCAAAGTCAGGGTGAAGGCGGATCAATCGATCCATTCTCTGTTTGTCGAGGAGTGAGGAATACCAGGTCAGAGAGGTGACTGCTAAAGAGAGAGGGAGATAGCGAGAGCGTCTTGAGACAGATGCAATAGAAATGTATTCTAGGTTAAACCCCTCCAGCTTTTGACAGAGTCTGGCTGCTGTGTATGAGGCAACGATATTAAATAAAGGAGAATATTGCATTAGTCCCAGCTCCCATCAGTCGAATCCTCTCCCACACACAATCAGCTGCAACTTTCTGCAGAGTATTTTTCTTTAAGCTTTAAATGGGTCATATGATGCGATTTCAATTTTTCTTTTCTCTTTGGAGTGTTACAAGCTCTTGGTGCATAAAGAAGATCTGTAAATTTGCAAAGACTAAAGTCTCAAATCCAAAGAGATATTCTTTATAAAAGTTAAGAGTCAACCACGCCTACCTAAAACGGCTCGTTCTAACACGCCCCCACATGTCTACGTCACGATGTGGGAAGATTTGCATAATGCCGCCCAAATGTTCACGCAAAGAAAGAAGGCGTAACTTTTATTCTTGCGTGTGGTATTGTTGTTGCCATCGCCGCCATGTCGTGAAGACGCTGTGTTTCGTTGTGAAAGCGAAATTACTTTGTTTGGTCTTCCAAAAGAGGACGATCGCGCCGTTCTTAAGCCCGCCCGCCTCTGCTCACTCAAGCCAGCCTCCGCTCACTCTAGCCCGCCGGGTGTGACGCTGTGTGTTTTGTTGTGAAAGTGAAACTACTTTGTTTGGCCTTCCAAAAGAGGACACGACTAGAAATCAGTGGTTAAGTTGTATTTACAACACTGTTCCAGAGCAGTTCAACCCAAATATTCAGATGTGTGCAGCACATTTTATGGAGGACAGTTTCCTGATCCTGGGAGAGTAGACTACAATGCCGGCTGTTCTGACTCACAGACTGTAAGTAAGTTTTTTATATTTAAAGGATTTGCCACTGATGATTCAAACGCGAGTTTTAAGCAGTGTAGAGTAGCGCTTGTTGTTTGTAATTTCTCCGATCACAAATGCAGACATGGTTTTATGTTTACGCGGCGCGATGCAACGCATAAAAAAGACAGTACAAGTCATTATTATCCGTAATTATGTCCCCATTTGTAATGGGTTTTAATGTTTTTGTCTCGTCGCTCCGGCCGGGACACGGCATCACAATATGGTAAGGGGCGTAACATTTCCGTCACACGCTTGAGGTATTCGGCCAATCACAACGCACTGGATAGCTGGCCAATCAGAGCACACATCGCTTTTCAGACTGATGAGCTTTGTAAAAATCGAATCAGAAAGGCGGGGCATAGAGGAGAAACAATAATGTACAGTATGGAAAATAATGTGATTTTTGAACCTTAAATCGCATAAACACATTTCACTACACCAAATACACCAAATAATGTTCTTTTTAGCAACATCATATGACCCCTTTAATACAGCAATGTCGATGAATTTCATCGATGATTAATAATTTAATAATTTGCCGACAAATTTGTTCATTGAATGAATTGATTTGCATTTGTTTACAAGGCTGCATCTTAGCCACACTGCACTCATTAACATTTCAGTTCTATTCACTAGATCCCAACCAGACTTCCTCTGTTCTCGTTCCTCAAAAGGAGGCGTGGCCAGGGCCCAGTTTTGCAGTCGAAGAAGCATGTCGTCTAAATTATTCATCCCACTTTTAACAGAGATCAGAGTGGCCCGGTCTTTTGATCATCTCGGTTGTCCCTTTCTCCACCCTGATCGGCTTTGCCGCACTCATACCCACATGTGAGCTTCACTCGTGTTTGCTGGCGATATATTCCTTCCAGCGTTGCCCGCACAGCCTTCATTATTTATATATTTAGAAGTGAAGAGGTTGAGTGAGGATAGGAGGAGGAAGGATTAGATGAAGTTGTCAGGATGCAGTAGAGGTGGGCGTTATGACCAAAATCTTGTCACAGTATGAATCATTTTATCTCACGCTAATGTATGCTGTATATAAACTACCAATAAAAAGTTTTTTCGGTCAGTAAGATTTTTTTATTTAGAGAACACTTTTTATTCACCAAGGATGCATGACATTGATCAAAAGTGACAGTAAAATATGTTTATAATGTTACAAAAGATTTCTATTTTATGAATTTTATATTCAATCCTAAAAAAAAAAAGTATCATGGTTTCCACAAAAATATTAAGCAGCACAACTGTTTTCAACATTAGTAATAATAGGAAATGTTTCTTGAGAAGCAAATCAGCATATTAGGTTGATTTCTGTTAATGTGACACTGAATACTAGAGTAATGATGCTGAAAATGTAGCTTTGGCATCACAGGAATAAATTACATTATACAAATATTAAACAGTTAATTTAAATTGTAATAATATTTCACAATGTTACTGTTTTATCACGCCAAATATTAGTACTAGTAGGGAAAGAATTGATTGATTAAAAGTTTTTTTCGGTCAGTATGATTTTTTTATTTAGAGAACACTTTTTATTCACCAAGGATGCATGACATTGATCAAAAGTGACAGTAAAATATGTTTATAATGTTACAAAAGATTTCTATTTTATGAATTTTATATTCAATCCTAAAAAAAAAGTATCATGGTTTCCACAAAAATATTAAGCAGCACAACTGTTTTCAACATTGGTAATAATAGGAAATGTTTCTTGAGAAGCAAATCAGCATATTAGGTTGATTTCTGTTAATGTGACACTGAATACTAGAGTAATGATGCTGAAAATGTAGCTTTGGCATCACAGGAATAAATTACATTATACAAATATTAAACAGTTAATTTAAATTGTAATAATATTTCACAATGTTACTGTTTTATCACGCCAAATATTAGTACTAGTAGGGAAAGAATTGATTGATTGAGACCTAAGAATTGATTTGTTTCAAACATGTTTGTTACTGTGATTTTTAATGCTTTATCTAGAGCCGATCGAATGTTGAGTTCTTGAGTTATTTGTGATAATGTGTTGCCTCTGTCGGGCAGAGACTGTTCGGGGAGCTCTCCAAAGATGTTGTTTTCTTACATCCATTGATGAAACTGGCTGAGCACTGATAAGAATTTTCAAAGTAAGAGATTAAATAAATCAAGTGCAACCTGCATGATTTTGTTCTTGGCATTTAAAAGCAGTATTTGAAGAGACAAAAGTATTTTGTATGGCAGGACGCACTGCCTGAGTGACACTTACATAGATGAAGTAGAACAACAAAAATGAATAAAGACCATTGAAAACCATGTTGAATGAAAACATTTGGGAAGTTTCTTGAGCCAAAAATAAGATTCAATGCTTGGAATGCAATTATAATCCTGAAATATTACTTTCTGTGGGCTCCATTGACCACTATTGTTTCTAATAGACCCACTAAGCTCTGAACTCATTGAACCTCCTGAAAACAGCTTTAACTGAATTCGTTCGTTCTTTTAATTTATAAACTTTTAATTTCATTTTAGGGAAAAATGGCACTCAAAGGAAAATAGTTTTGAGGGCTATAAGCGAATAGGAAGTATAGTCAAGAATATGGAGTTGATGATCTCTAGGACAACAGATATGTTAATTAAGGGACAAAAAATGCTTATTGTTGGATTGATGCTGACTCTGAGTGATATCAACTAAAACAGTTGTTCTTACTTGTCCAGTTTAATCAGCAGTTCATTAATTAGTTGAGCTTATTAATTAAACCCACTTCAGTATTTTCACATGTGCAATTAAAACATGTAATTTAACTTGCAAGTCTATTACGAAACAACAGGAAGAATATTTAGATCTGAATACAGAGCTGAATAAACACCCACTGGAAATGACTAACAAGAAAGAATGAAATGCTTTTAAATGCAAATTAAGTCCTTAATCTCATTTGTGTATTATTATTTTTTATTCAGAACTTTTCTCAACATACCAAAAAAAAGGATCTGTACAAATTATGTTGCTACACTTTATATTTAAGACTTAAAAGCAAATCATGACTCAACAGCATAATATAATGTGACAATATTATTCCGATTTAAACATTATCATTTAATGTGTAATTTATGCTTGTGATGCAAAGCTGAATTTTCAGCATCATTACTCCAGTCTTCAGAGTCACATCTGCTAAGGTATGACTGCAGGTTTGAGCCAGAGGCTTTTTCACACGCTCGCGCACACACACACACACACACACACACACGGCTACTTTATAAGGACTGTATCGTTATGATATCCTCCTCCAGGGAGCGGGTGTTTGTGGGAGAGTGTGTTAGTGCAGTAAGAGTAATGTATGGTGTGGAAAATATCCTGTCTGTGCTCTGGGGCGGTATGGTTGTAAAGTAATTGCGTGTGTCCGTGATTTGTGCGCTGCTGTAGTTTTATGAGGCGGCTAATGTTCATCCTTCAGGTTCGAGCTTAAAACGGCAGGTTGCGTGCATGTAAAGAGATGGATCACTCGTTGTCCCTTTACGACCGGCTTTGTTTTAATCCATCTTACCGAGCCTTAGATCAGGGATATGGATTTGTATCTCTGTAACAATATGACATATTGTTATTGACATAATGATGCTCGGCGCTGTAATATTCTAATCTTTTATCTTCTTTCAGTGGTGAAAAACGCGAGTCAGCATTGGTGCCTGAAGCTGTATGGCTCGCTATGACTGACCTGAAAAACATTTTCTGTGCACATATTGCAGCAGTTATTATGTGTGTCCCATATTTCTGTCGACTGAACCAGCGATGCCAGTCATTCGTTTGAGTCGGTTCTTTCTTTTCAGTGAATTCGCTAACTTGTTTGCACACCGCTCGCTCACTGAATCATCTCATGGGTTTACACGACAATGATTGAGCTAAAAATGAATTTTTTTGTTCGCACTTTGTTTTGCATACAGACAATAATGTTGTCAAAACAATCCCCACAACTAAAAATGCTGTATCATGCATGCCAGGCCAGTATAGCAATGCCACAATCGTAAAGAAACTCGAACACGTAACACACACGGGGAAGTCGTGGCCTAATGGTTAGAGAGTCGGACTCATAACCCAAAGGTTGTGGGTTCGAGTCTCGTACCGGCAGGGATTGTAGGTGGGGGGAGTGAATGTACAGCGCTCTCCCACCTTCAATACCATGACTGAGGTGCCCTTGAGCAAGGCACCGAACCCCAACTGCTCCCCGGGCGCCGCAGCATAAATGGCTGCCCACTGCTCCGGGTGTGTGTTCACGGTTTGTGTGTGTTCACTGCTGTGTGTGTGTGCACTTTGGATGGGTAAATGCAGAGCACTAATTCCGAGTATGGGTCACCATACTTGGCCACATGTCACGTCACTTTTTTTTCACACAGGGCCGGATTTACCTCTTATCGTAACATAGGCAAAATACATTTTTGGTCCCCAGTTAATATGTGATATTATCACCCAAGCAAACAAAAAATATTTCGTAATCAGTGAAAACCGTTACAGTGTTCTCTAACGCAATAGACATGAATTCATTCGGCTTCTGTTTAGTCATTGAAGATCGAACAAAGTTCTTAATTCGTTTGAGAAATGAGAAAGATCGTAGGCTCTGGCGTCATGGCCGCATTACCACTTGTATTATATGCGTAAATCTAGCCCTGAATACACATGTACACATCACTATTTTTACAAATTCACGTTTTTGTAGTTTACACAGAGACAATAATGGTATCATTTTCAAAAACAACTTCAAAAGTTTGCATTTGAAAACTGTGTCTTGTATGAGTCAGTTAAACAAACAGACAGTATATACATATGTAATAACAGCGCTGGCTGAAGTGGATATTCACCTACAAACAACTGAAACAAAAGGTACTTTCTGAGGAAAACCATTGATACCAAAAGTGTATTTGTGTCCGCCTGTGCTGTTTTTCAGTTGCTTTCCCAGTTGTCTTATTTGAATATGCACTTGTTAGATGTTTTTGACCATTTTGTTGCTTTTTTGCCATTTACGTTATGTGTGTAGAGGCACCTCCGTTCTTCTCAGCTTTATAGTTGCTCGCACAGATCATTTGATCTGAATTGTATACAATCTTGCTCTTAAGGTGTGTTCATACATGACAGGTTTGGTTTGATTAAAACGAACTCTGGTGCGCTAGCTCTGTTAGAGCGTCTCACTTGAATAAGTGTGCACGTTGCCATCTGAACCTTGTTGTGCAACCAAACAAGCAGACTGAGATGTACCTTTTCCAAACTAAAATATGAATGTGACACAGACCAAAAACATCTAACACAATGTAACAAAAATGTGTTTCACTTACATTTGTATGGTTCGTCTGTAATTCTGTGGTGCTAATTGTACTATTTATTGTGGCATCAATACATTTTAGAACTTATATCATTAAATATAAAACACTGATTTAGTACAGATAAGGTTTTGTACTAATTTTGCTTTTTCAATTCATTAATGTATTTATTTATTGCAAGGAAGGAACATTCTAGACATTTCTGTAGCATTCTGGAATATTCTGTACTATTCTAGTGCTTCCTGGAGCGTTCCAGAACATTCTGAGACTAGTCATAAAAGACAAAAATCATCCAATGTACACTTCTGCAGTTTTGGACGACTCACTTTTGGTAACTGTTTATGTTAAACTGTTGTTGTTAGCTCAGTATTATGCATGTATTACATGAATGCTACACATACGCAGTAAAAATTAACCATCTCTCAGAGATGAATTTTTAACATATATTGATCTTTTTAAACTCTTTAGTGTTGTTTTTGCCAAACAATCTCCCCTCTGTGCGTACCGTCAGATGAAATCCTGCAGGCGGCCAGGCGAGTCAGCATGTCTGCGAAACTGTCAGCTTGCAGTAACACACGGGTCGGGAGGGAGATGCTCAATGGAGATTATGCCCGTTGTGACATCACTGCCCTTCTCCGTGTTAGCTTGACTGATCATTGGCCGATGCGCTCGGGGATGTTTTGGTGTGTGTGTGAGAGGCTGGGTGAGTAACAGGCGTGTGGGAGTTCAAGCCTGGAGATTTGGAGACCCTTCGAGACTCGGCCCATCTCGTCGCTGGGTAACTGCAGATGGCAGAATGGGGTCACCGCCATCAAACTCGATACATCACATGCGTGCACGTGCTCCTCACGTATGTTTACGGGAACACGTAGGTCTATAATGTTATGTTCGGTCATCTTGGCTTTCGCTTTGTGGAACAAATCAGATGCGGGTCGCAGCCTAGCAGGCCAATTTAGTCGAGTAGTCGTGGATGCTGTGCATCTATTTGTTTTTAAAGGGGCACCAGTCAACTGACTCATGTGATGCCTTCGGTTAAGACATGATCTGCATATAAGATGTTACTCTGGTGGTCCAGATTTGGTTTAGCATGAATTATGTATAAAAAATTTTTCCCAAGTGAAAATGTCAGCCATTCTCACGCTGTGTTTGAATGCTTGAAATAATTTGCCGTGATAACAGAATTGACATTTTTAAGTGAACTATTCCTACAGTAACATTTATAACAGTTAATAATCCTCCAGAATAATGTGTGACAATCATATTTAGATGGGTTTGATGTGAGAGTGGCTGTGATTCATATTCAAGCACATGGTAGGTTTAGTAGATTTATGATAGACAGAATTACTGAAAACATATACCATTTGGGGTAAGTTTGGGATCAGTAAGATTTTGAAGAAGGTCAAAGACTATGTTTATGAAAGAAGCCTCTTATGTTCACAAGGCTGAATTTATTTGATCAAAAATACAGTTATAAATACTGAAGTGATACTGTGAAATAATATTGCAATGCAAATTTTTTTTTTTATGCATTTAAAACAATAATTTATTCCGGTGATGCAGAGCAAAATTTTAATCATCATTACCCCAGCCTTTCAGTGTCACATGCTCCTTTAGAAATCATTGTAATATGCTGATTTAATATAAAACATTTCTTATTATCAGTGTTTAAAACCATCGTGCTGCTTAATATTTTTGTGGAACCAAGTTACAGTCCCCCCGTGAATTCAGGCATCTTATTAAAATACAGTGTGAAAAATGGATATTCATTTTGAAATTTGCTGACGAATACAAGTAACAGTGTTAAACAGATTATGCATTCTTAGAAACAGTTTCTCACATGCTAGAAAAACATTCAGGGTAATTAGAACATAAGACATTGTTAAAAGAATAGAAATTAAACTGAATACACTCCGGATTTTAATAATATGACAATTTCCATGTAAAGCCAGCTATTCAAAAGGTAAACATTTAGCAGCATTTTTTTATTGCAGTGATATATTTTGGTTAATATGTTTTGGTTTTTTCCCTGCTCACACAATTAAGTCAGCAGAAAAGAAAAGTCATGTTAGAAGCAGAGAAACATCTGCCCCATTCAATGAAAGTTTACGAGAACTATTTGTTCTTCAGAATATTATGCTCTGATACATTATGTATAATTAGAAATAGTCTGATTATATGCTCTCTTTGATGTATACAGGTGCCTGCATTTGATTTATATTTATTTGGCATCAATAACCTACATATCAAAATGCCCATTAGTCTCAAACGCATTACGTCTCCACTACACACACAAACAAACATTCGTGTTTGCGAGCGGGCAAGTCTACACGAGCAAACGCAGTCTTGATGTGCGCGTAATGAAGATGAATCTGTCAAGGTCTGGCTTGGTCAGGCCACGCGACGTGGCAGTCTGCCAGTCTGAGCCATCCCATGTCTCCCGTTAAAGTGCAGGTACCATGCAAACGGAGACCCGCCGATTCATTTCATTATTATGTCTTCACCATCCATTGTTGCAGGCACACAAGATTAATGTCAGGGTGACTATTGCACAGCTTATTTATACATGGTAAATTAAGATGCTGCCGCAATGTGCTCTAGCATAGATGTTTACAAAACATCTCTAATTTAAATTAAGTGAGTGTCAAGCAAAAGAAGTGAGACAGAGAGAGAATGACAGTGACAAAGCGGAAGAGAGAGACAGTTTACCGACTCAATGAGCAGTAAATTTACTCACGGGCCTCCAGTGGAGATACCAGCAGGGCCGTCACTACAATTCATGGGGGATGATGAGACAAAAAGTTTATAGGTGGGCCTCCTTTCCCATGGACCAATTAGTAGACTGCAGAGGAACTTTTGGTGGGCCCCTCATCACTGGGCCCAAAACAGTGGCCCTGGATCCAGTAAAGGAAAATCACTAAAGACAGTATTGAGATGAAATGGAAATGAAGATTTCTCCTTAAATTTATTGCTTAGATGCGTCTTTTAAAAAAGGTTGTTGACGTTTTCCTTAGAAGCAGTTTTATTGTCGTATAGTACTATTTGTATACTATTGTAGTATTTATTACAATTTTAAACTCTCTTTTCTTTTTATATTTTTCAATTGTTGTAATCTTAGTTATGTGCATTTGCCACTTTTATTAGTATCATATATATATATATATATATAAATATATTCAGTTTTAGTGATTTTCTTTCAGTTAGTTGCCAAAAGCAATATTTCTATAATTTTTTTTATCTAATGTTCTTTTTTCTTTTTTTGAGCTTCATGCCGTGTAGCAAATACATAAATAAATCTGTTATGAAGATATTTTGAAGAATGATGCTATCCATCATTATACAATTTTGGTTCCCATTGACTTCCATTATATGGACAAAAATACAGTGAAAGTGAACCACAAATGTTTGGTTACCAACTTTCTGAAATTTCAAAGGCAAAATTGTTGCTATCTATTTTTTTCTTAAATAGCAATTATTGGTATTATTGAGCATGATTCATCCATACAGGTTTTTCCAAATAAAAACATTACTCTTTGCATATTCCAAATTGACTAACTTGCTCCCCTTTGAGTCGACTTTGTTTTTCCTTTGTGGACAATGTAACAAACCCCTCTTATTTTTGATCCCCCCTTCTATTTCACTTGTGAATACAGCTAATCACAGTACAAATGCAAAATGGGTTGCGAGCAGCAATTCATGTTGATTTCAAATAAAATACAATTGAGACCTTGATTTTCCTCCAGGTTACAGTACAACATTGACATAAAAAAACAGATATTGCAATTTGTATTCTGAATAAAATGCAAACAAATCCTTAAACGCATCTCATCACTCAATGGTGCTGAGGCAAATAGCAAAGTAATAAAGCATTCTTAGATGGCAAACACTGTGATGAAGCAATTAAAAAAATACCATTGCAAAGAAGATAATTGTGCAAAGCACTGGGCTAATAACTGAAATGCAAATAAATTAGTATGTTCTATGTTAGTCTAAAAGGAAAAGAACTAGAGCTACAAGACAACTCGGGTTGTCAGAGCTACAGAATTGAGACAGATCCGAGCGCAGGGTCACTGACCACAGGCTAGCCATTGAAAAGGGCAGACACAAACAGACCAGGTTATCAGGATAAAATAGTTTGTGGTCGCTGTATGACAGGTAAGGTTGAGACGGTGACAGTTGAGAGGTGAACTTTCTTCTCAACTGTGAAGAATTTCCTGCTACTGGAGACATTTTCCGGGGCTAACTCTAGGAAGTCTGTTGCCCGGTTTAACCAAATGACAAATAAGATATTCACAAAGATACACTGCAAGAACAGGATGTAGTTCAGGAAAAAATAGTTAAAAGCTATTATATAAGTATGATGCTATAGTATGGGTTACATGCTTTAGCACTCAACTTATTGAATATACCCAGATGAAAATGTTGTTACTTAGAAGTTGCTCTTTCATAACTCTGGAGATTTAATGAAGATCTCAGTTCTGTTTTCATTTGAATATCAACTTAAGGAGAAATAAAAACACAAATGAGACAATTGTTGACATATGATAGGAGTACAGAGCTATAAAATTAAATTTGGAGGGGGCAGTTTGTGATATAAATACGATTTACATTTTCAATAGTCAATACTAAATGTCACACACACATTCAAGCTTCGACGGTATTCTGGTTCACTGCTTTTTTATGACCAGATCATTGAATTAGAAAGTTGCAGAACAGCTGCAATCGGATCAGTCCAATTCATGAAAATGTGAGGAATGTTTTTTTTATGAAATGTAGTGCAGTAAAAAGTATGATATTATTCTTTAGAATGTAGTAAAGTAAAAGAGGATCTCTGGCTTTTGTATCTTAATAAATAAGTTAATAAATACATTTTGTCAGCTTTGAGACATTGTTGAGATCTTTTTGAAAGCTCTCTTGATTTTAATAAAGAGAAAGCTCAATTTTCTCCAGTCACTCTCAAAGTTATCTCATTGCTGTTTTGGAGAAGGGACTGAGATTTAAAAGAGATCCGTGATTTTTCTTTCCGTTGTGGATGATTGCTCATCCTATGTGCTCTCATTGCTGTCTGGATATTAAAGAGATCTCATTTATTTCCCCCCTTTTCTACTGTACAGAAATGATTGCTTGTCTCCATTTGCTCACCACTTTATCTCATCGCTGTCTTCACTTTTAAAAATGAAGGTTCCAAAATTTTGTGGAAATGGTTTTCCTAGTGATGTCGTAGAAGATCCATTTTTGGTTCCTCAAAGAACCTTTCATTGAACAGTTCTGAATGATTTTTTTTTCTTCATGTGAAGGACATTTTAATAATCTAAACAAAGAACCTCTTTCCACTAAGCTTTTGCACAATGGAAAGATTCAGTGATAGAAGTTCTTCACGGAACCATCAATGCTAATAAAGAAACTTTGTTTTTAAGAGCGGACGAGAGGCAGTTGCGATATTAAAGACATATTCATTATGATTTTTTTTTCTTTCCTGTAATTACTCCTGACCATTTACTCTCCATTTCATCCCCTGTCTAGTAGAAACAACTGAGACATTTCTTCTTTCCTACAGCTGTAATTGCTCTTTTTGTTCCACATAAAGTTGCCTTTGTTCTGTCATTTTGTTTCACACATGTATTAGTTAATAACTGTCATCACGCTGTATTTTCATAACTGTCGGTGTAGTAATTAGTGTTACTTTAATCTCATTTTAATGTGTTCATAACGTTTTCCAAGAATATGCTCTCAGATTACCACTGAGTTATGTGCTATGGTAATATCGTGCTATGCATACCACATTCTAATAAAGCAGAATCATAGATGAATTGCAGGAGGGAGGAAAGTGGCAGAACGCAAACAGAGCCGTGTGTTAGCGAGACGAGACAGGAGGGTGAGGTAAGGTGACTGGTGCTCTTGCACTTTGCGCTGGCAGTGACGGCTGGTGCCGTGGCCCCCTGTTGCATCAGTGAAATAAGCAATGACAAGCTCGCTTCCCTCATACGATAAATTACCACACACCCCCACCACTCGCACACACACACACACGCACACACACACACATAAATTGGGCTCACTTCAAATCGCATGTAATTTCCTGCTAACGTGTAGACTCCCCATGTGACTTCTTATTTGCTTGAGCCTAGTGAGAAAATTGAGATGCAGTAGTGAGTGAAGGACACTAGGGAACGTGCTCATTGGAAAGACTTCATAATTAACACAGTGATGCTCGATGGCAGACCTCCTCCCTCAACATCAACACAGGTGAACGAGTGTGTTTATGACTAGGTGAGCTTCTCAAGAGAACCAGTGGTGACCACAGAGGATATAGGATAATCCACTCCACCGCGATTTACATCCATAAACAAGTGAAAACATGCCTAGGTCACATTTGGAACATTACTTTTTTTTTTGTTTTTTTGCATCGAGGCACATGTAATGCTTTGCCTAAGGCTTTGATTACATTTTTTTTTATCACTCACATTATTGCATTACAAAAACTAATAGTACTTTTTCCATTGTATTTTTAAATAAATACAATCAATGCAATGCTATTGTTTTAGATGTAAATTAAACCATGGTGTATAAATGATTTACATGTATTGGTATTGTGAGTGCAAAAATCCCATTTTCATCACTGTAAAGAATTAATATTTTAATTTAATGGATGCATATTTTTATGTAGTGGATACATTTTTAATCAAAATGTCATTCCTTTAATATTCTGCATTTTTTAATTTATTTAATTTTAATACTACATAAATATTTAATCATTTGAAGTCAGGATAAATTATTGCCATACTGTATAAATTGTGTACAATTTTATAAAAAAAACAATGCACTCTAAGAAAGTCCTTTAAGAAGAAGGCCCAATGTGTTAATATGAACAAATTGTCCATATTGATTTTTCACTGGTGTTTTATCCCTCTTTTTTTTTATAACACATTACATTGCATTTTGTCTTAGGATTGAAGAAAATGTCTATAACCTTAACAAACAGTAATGTCCTGGCAGAGAATTACCAGTACCTTTTCTGTTTTGTAGGGTTTTTTTTATTATTTATTACATTGTAGGCTATATCATTTTATTCTTCACATTACATTAATGAAAATGAGATTTTGCAGTACAGTGAGAATTGCGGCGAGGTAACAATGCACTCTAAGAAAGTCCTTTAAGAAGAAGGCCCAATGTGTTAATATGAACAAATTGTCCATATTGATTTTTCACTGGTGTTTTATCCCTCTTTTTTTTATAACACATTACATTGCATTTTGTCTTAGGATTGAAGAAAATGTCTATAACCTTAACAAACAGTAATGTCCTGGCAGAGAATTACCAGTACCTTTTCTGTTTTGTAGGGTTTTTTTTATTATTTATTACATTGTAGGCTATATCATTTTATTCTTCACATTACATTAATGAAAATGAGATTTTGCAGTACAGTGAGAATTGCGGCGAGGTAATATGCTTATTTGTCATGAAAATGACTTCAATGTAATTTTTTCTGGTTTGGTAGAAATAGATTCGGAGTATTTTCATGACAGATTTGGCAAAATTCACCCACATTGTAGGCCTATCTATTATTAGTTTTAGTGACATTGTGTTTGCTGATGTCTTATCTCCTTCTGTAGTCGGCTATGTCCAGTATAAAAATAAGCAAGGTGGTACCATGGTACAAATATGATCAGATGGTATTACCATGATACTTCACACATGGTATTTCCATGGTACTGCAGTGTACTTGAGAGAACACAGTGGTATTAAATTGGTTTCGTGAGATTCAGCCATTCTGTCTTGATTCTCCTCAGACGCTCATTTGCATTCTCTTTAAGCACCCTGTTCTTTTTTTTGTATTCCTGTTCCTTCTCTCTGCTTGTTCTAATGTCTTTCTTCCCCCCTCCCATCTCTTCTGCATGATTTGAGATGAGCTTGCGTTCGCTCTCGGCTGCACCTCTCTCTCTCAGAGCCAGTAATCAAACACATTCTGCCTGATACATGGCCCATTACAACCACTCTCATGTTCCATTTGCCCACCGCTCGCACAACGGTGTCATTATGATGGCGAAAAACTAGCGGCGCTACTGTAGCCGCACACAGTGCTTAACACAGTCAGCACACCGAATGAAGGATGTGCCAGAATTATTGGCACTGGAAATAAACCCGTGCTCATCTTAGCCGGCCAGCGTACGTTTGTGTCAGTACAAGCTACACTGTTAGCATAGTTAGCGTAGTGAATGAGACATGAGAAAATGAGACGCATTACTGTTTGTTAGGCAGAAATGATTCGTGATTTTGTTTGTGTGAAGATTCAGATTTGTTAATTTAGCTGAGGAAGAATGTATGATGTGCGGTTTGGATGTGTGATGTTGTATCAGTGTTGTGGATTGAAGGTTTTTCTGTCATCTCAGAATCAAAGAAAAAGAAAACAACGGCAGAGTGTAAAATGAAGCATGGTTACTACACTTTTACTACAATAAAGCCATGGCTAATTTTCATATGGGTAGATTTCTTTCCTGTGTTTGTGTATTTAATTTTGAAACAGGAAGTGTGGGCAGGGTATATTAAAGGCCCCTGCTATGCAACTTGCTAATGCTATGTAGTATTTGGAGTAGATGTGCTCAATGAAGACAGTATTTTATTAGGCAAACATTGAGATAAACCTTTCAGTGCAGTGAAGGTCATCAGTATGTTTTGGTAAGTTGTCCCTGGACGAGTATTTTTTAAAAGTTTCTTTCTTTTTTGCTAAAAGTAGTTCTTTAGAACTACTCTACAATATACATGACCTCAAAGCTGCAAACGAACTCAAAGTCACAAACGTCTAACTCTGAGATCATTTGGAGATCATTGTTAAATCTAAACCTTACGTTTTTAAACGTAACTTTAGACCTAGCCATTATCTGTAACAGCCAGGCTCGGGAGCTGCCACATTCACTTGCTAAATGGTGGCAAAGTGCAAAATATCTTCAACGATTAATCTGAAATGCACAGATCAGTGGGCAGCGAGAGTCGCTTAAGAGTAAACCTCTCAGCTTGTTTATTTCACTGACTGAGCTGAGACGGGGAATGCAAGGAAACACTTTAAACATGTTCCCTTAGACAGTGTGATTTTGTGGAAAAGCTCGTAACACTGTAGCTTTACTCAATGCTTTGTGTGTCCTCTGTGGATGCATGCATCAACGTTTTTAAAGCGGTCATAAGACATACGTTTTTCAACATTTCCCTTGATCTTGTAAAAGATTGCTGTAACTTTCAGAACTCTCTCTCTTCAAAACTCTCTCCTCAGTCTGCTGGTTTCATTTATTGATGCCAAGCCTCAGACGTGACTCGTTCTAAAATCATTGAATTTCTCATATAAGAAACTCTCAACTCAATCGCCTACATTTATTTGTCAGCTGCTCTTATTCTGTGTTTGAAAATTTGACCTGACAAGTCAAGATTAATTCTAAGCGGAAAATGGTCATAAAAATTCAATTATGCCTGAGAGAAAAATTGAATTTCAAATACTTTGAAATTCAACCTTAATTGATTTAAGATGTTGATTCAGATTCTGTATTAATAATTTAAACAGATTATTCATATATATTATTTATTCCATGTTAAATATCCAATAAAAACTGCAAATTCAAATAATGTTTTCCTTCTTTTTTAATTAAATCTGGCAAAATTGAGCAGCACATTGTATTGCACATTAAGTACCTCATAAGGGAAAAGCAAATAGACTTTAGCTATGGTAAATAATGTAAATGTTAGAGTTTTTATTCATTTGTGGATCTGCTTCAGGCAAACTGGTGTTTCTTTTAATTCAAACAATGTAGTCTTCAAGACATTACAGAGCTTTTGTGTAACTCTTCATAAATTATGTAAACGATCCATTTTTCTTGAAAAATATAAACAGAGATAGCAGCATATAGACTCAATGCAAACCGTATCGTCTTAGAAAATGTTCCACTTTCTCAACAGGACATATACAAGTATGTTCATTTATCTTCTTAAATTGTACAATAGATGGGATTATTCTCCTACAGTGGATAGGAATAAGGCGACTTACATTAAACTTATTGTTGCATTTTTAATTAATCATATAATTTATAACAGCAATTTTCGGCAAAATCCCTGTAGGAATAATGTGGCTGGTAAGGACAAGTGGAACAGCATTTACATACCATTATAACAATTAAAGACTGCATCCTATCAGAATTATAAATTAGATATATTTGCAGTGCTCCAAATTATTATGATATTTATAATGTTGCTTAATTTAATTTTATGCTTTTTAAAGTATTTTTTAAAGACTTAATGGTGAACATACAGTATATATTAAGTGTTTTAAAGAATTAAGTGTTTACAAAGACTTAAAAAAATACTTTTTTTCTTTTCTTTTCAAAAGTCTTTTTTTAAGACTTAATGGTGAGCCTTTCATTGGCAGATACATCTCTGTTATTGGTATTGGCCAACATGTCAGTGTATCCCTAGTTGGTTGTTTTGTTCACCATCAGGTGCATGAGTAACACTGCAGCAAACTGATTGGTGCATCTCTATCAGTTTCATCAGGCTTTTGAGCGTTTCGCTTCCCAAGCACCTCATAACCAAATAAACAACCAGCGTGACTACGAGGAGCGCTTAAAAGTTATTTTTTTCCATTCAGAAGCGATTGACTCGCACAATAAAATGTAATATTAATTCCTCTTGCTCTCTTTCAGCTCGCGTACCAATGATTATCCCTCCATCCACTATTATCCTCCATTGGCACGTGCGCCTAAGGTTGCCGACCCCTGAGTAAAACCTTCGCTGTTCCCCCGGGACAGGTCTGATGCTTTCAGAAGTGCAATTTATTGTGGATTATGTGGAGGAATTATCGAGCCCCACTCCATAAAGGCAAGCTTAGTGACAAATGAGACACTGTCGGCTGGAGTGCCAATGTAAATTGCACCTCCAAAACAGGGCAGGGGACCGCGATGCTCGCTTATGGGAGAATTAGAGTAGTACGTCTCCAGAAGCTTTGTGTCAGGCTGAGCGTAGGAAACAGGGAGTATTATTACTTAAGGGAGTATTTGTATATGTACAAAGACACCGGCGCGCCACTTCCTGTCTGTAAGATGCACCATGGAGGATATGTTTTATTACTGTTGATGTAAATGGGAGTACGACAAACCGCAGTGTCAGAGTAGATTTATAGATCAATTATAGAGATCAGGAACTAATTCGGGGCAACGCACCAGTCCACCATACCAGTCTGCTGAGCTTTAACTGAATCACCTTGCGCATTAGACAGGATGAATACATTGGACACAGATAAAGCCCTCTGTCAAATTCGGTGGAAAGATTGAGGCTAACACACCCTCATTATTCAGTAATCCGATTCATAGGCGTCTGCTAATGAGAGATTTTTGACATGCATAACGACATCAACCTGAGCGGCCCGAATTGTCCTTTTACCAAATTTGCATCTCATTAAATTGAATTTACCGGTGACTGTCATCATTTTGTCTGGTAAAACAGGAGTTTGATGGTAAAGGGCATGGAACGATATGGAGACTTTCGTGGGGTGGAGGTGTGCGGGAGACAATGGTAATGATATTTCATGGCATGTCTTCGGATTTAAAAAAAAAGGAAGAATGTGGCGATTATCTCCATTTGAGAGGCGATTACTTTAAAGGGGTCAAGAGGCTAATAAATGAATTAAATCTCTGGAAGCTCAGTTCCCAGTGAATTGTCCTTTTACCAAATTTGCATCTCATTAAATTGAATTTACCGGTGACTGTCATTATTTTGTCTGGTAAAACAGGAGTTTGATGGTAAAGGGCATGGAACGATATGGAGACTTTCGGGGGGTGGAGGTGTGCGGGAGACAATGGTAATGATATTTCATGGCATGTCTTCGGATTTAAAAAAAAAAGGAAGAATGTGGCGATTATCTCCATTTGAGAGGCGATTACTTTAAAGGGGTCAAGAGGCTAATAAATGAATTAAATCTCTGGAAGCTCAGTTCCCAGCCATGCGCTAATGTCTCGGACGACTAATTGTAGGAATTTAATCTAGCGTTCCTGACCGGTCGAAGTGAACGATCCGGCTCTCTCTTCTCACTAAGAGATGAAGCTGCTGTCATTGTTCTTGCATTGTGCTCGCCTGAAAGCCGAATGACCACAAAATGCCTGACCGCCACTTACGAGATAAGCATTAGCTAAGTTTACATAATGCTAATGTAGCCGCTGATAACCACAAACAGGGAACCACAACATTACTCAGGCCATGTTCACACGTACACGGGTATTTTTATAAACGTTTTCCTTCTTCCGTTTAAAAAAAAAATTCTGTCCACATGAAAACGCAAACGCATGTTATGAAGCACTGTCAAGAGCATGCCAAACCAACAGGTGGCGATATAATCTCAACCGTAAAGCCATGTTGGCCAATCAGAAGCCTGAAATAGTTTCCAGTAGCCGGAGATAACAGCGCAGGCACCGACGTCACAAGCCAAAAACTCCGGTTTCGCGGTCTACACGATAACACTGCAACCGGAGTTTTTGAAAATCTTCACCTTGGCAGGCGTTTTCAAAAATGTTCGGTTTCAGTGAACTGGTGCTGCGTTTGCATGTGGACGAACGGCCTAACCGCGTAGAAAAGGCTGCGGTTTTAGAAATGACCACGTTCGTGTGGACAGGGTCTCAGAGGTAAACGAGAAAAAAAGCCCATTTGAGGAAATTCACTAAGAATTAATTGCTAGTGCTGATAGCAGTGTTTGTTTGCGAGCTCTGTGTGGGTTAGCGTCCAATGCACTGCGCTGTGTGAACTATGCTAATATGCTAACGGCGCAATTTCTGTGTGGATGTATGTTTGAGCTGAAAATAATGACAGTGACCTAATTGATATATATATATATATATATATATATATATATATATATACCTTAGTCCATTTTATAGTTTAGTGTTTGTTCTTTTGCAGCTCAGGAGTCTTAAAGAACATAAAAGAAGACATATCTCTTTTCTACATCTAAATCATTTTCAACAAGAAGTTTTTAAATATATATTTTACAGTTATTACCTTTTACACTAAGTTACGTTATTATTATTATTATTATTATTAACCCTGAAATGCAATTACATTTTTTAAACCATTGCATGTGTGAATAGAGTTTGTTTGTTTATTTATTTATAAATTAGTACATAGGACAAAGACCAGAGATTTTGTGACTTGTTTTATGCAGTGTTATTTTAGTGTCATTGAGATGCCAGTTTTTATTAATAGTTTTTATTTTCATACTTTCCATTTCCAGTTTAGTTAAAGTTAATTTTAGTAATTAATTGTATTTAACTTTTAGCTTTAGTTTAGTCATTTTTAGAAGAAGATTCAAAGATATGAATTGCATTTTCTTGATCCTATTGCTTAATCTATTATTAGCTTCTTTTTCTTTCTTTTTTTCAAAGTTTCGAGTATATTGTGACCTTGTAATTTTTTATTAAAATATATTTTTCAGTCATTTAGTTTGATTAAACCCACCCATTTCTCACAGTCAACTTTAAGCTCCATTCAATCAACAATCGCTGGATTGAACCAAGTCCCTCCCTACATTTTTGTTATTTTCAATAATTCATTTCACTCTGTTGAACATCAGAATACAGATGGAAAATCTGTCACTGCTTCCGTCTCATCACAACTTTAAGACGAAACCTCTATTTGCTCTCCCTTTAACGTCTTTGCTGACTAGGAGAAACAATTGAGGCATTAAAGAGATTACATAAGTGATCCCTCGTTCCTATGGGATCCTCTGGATAAGAGTGAGAGCCTATCCACCAATCTCTCTGCTCTGGGAGAAATATTACCATCCTCTTCACTGGAACAGCAACACTGATGATAATGGCGGATCAGATCAGAGCAAAAGGTCAGTCACTGCCCTAAGGCAAGCTCATAGTGAATACCCACGCTGCACTGCTCCCCTCTCAACCAGCACGGGCTCCCAAGACCACCTGCTGCACCTCTTTCTTTTGCTCTCTACCTTCCTCTCTCTCTCTCTCTCTCTCCCTCCCATCCTTCCTTTATCAGCAGGGACCGCAGGAGAGCCATTGTACCGAGTGCAAACAGAGGCGAGATCAAAAGAAAGAGGTTGAAAGACAATTTTTTTCTTATTAACAGCTACAAAAGCGAGAGGAAAAAAAATAGAGACGGTGGTGCCTCCCAGGAGGGAAGCATTTTCTGACCATTAGTAACATGCAGACAGCAAGAGGAAGGGCTCTGTGCATACTTCCATGTTTATTTTCCCTTTTTTTACCTCCCAGACTTTGATGCTTTGTCTTGCCTGCACGCAAGTGGGCTGTTTTTCTGTCGTGGCCGATTTTATTGGTCAGTCTCTTCTCTTGTGCCGGTGGCTGTGGGTTTTTGCCGTGCCACAGGAGAGGAGGGTAAATATCAGAGAAGGTCATGGGGAAGAGAGAGGGAGGATGGAGTGATGGCTGGAATGATGAAGGAGAGAGTAGGAAGAATGAATGGAATAGATGGGAACTGGGAGGAAGCAGAGAATGTGCAAACTGCTGCCTAACTGGACGATTGTCAGTGAATGCAAGAATTTGAAATTGATCGTTTTTAAAGACCCCCTAAAGTCATCTTGATAGATCATCTCGTACTCGGGGGCATTTATACATTTCTGTCCAGTTAAATGCTCATACCAGCTGCTTGAATGGCTTTAGCAATCAGCAAGTCATGGTTCAGAGCTGAGACCTAAAATTTTGGGGTCAGTAAGATTATGTATTTATTTAAAGAAACGAAGGTGTTTATTCAGCATTTATATGCGTTGATTGATTAAAAGGACTGTAAAGACAAAACGATTTCTATATAAAATAAATGATGTTCTTTTGAACTTTCTGTAAATCAAAGAATCCTGAAAAAAATGTGTAATGGTTCTCACAAAAATATTTAGCAGTACTGTTTTTAACATTGACAATAGTATAAAAAAAATTATTGAGCAGCAAATCATCATATTAGAATGATTTCTGAAGGATCATGTGACACTGAAGACTGGAGTAATGATGCTGAAATATTAAAATAAACAGTTATTTTAAATTGTAATAATATTTCACAATATTACTGTTTTAACTGTTTTTAATCAAATAAATGCAGCCTTGGTGAGCATAAGAGACTTCTTTAAAAAAAAAAAGCAATCACTTCAGCAATTACTGAGGTTCAAGCGTTTTAAGACGTTTGAGTAATTATAGACATTTTAAGATGATTTTACTCAAATTGGCTGAAAAATGATCAATAAAATCACAAGTAATATTATTTAATGATTTATAACTTTTGACCAATAGTTGACGTTGCTCCCAAATTAATGTTGTGTGATTAACTAGGTGTGACAATGACATGCATATAGTTTGGTGCCAATATGCTAAAGCATTGCAGAAATCTGTCATTTTTTATATCTCCTGACCAGTAGGTGGCACTGTGCTGAAACTGTGCAGGTAACCTCAGAACATGATTGGCATAACAAACTCCGAGTTTGGTCTAAATACGATAAAGTATTGAGGAGTTTGCCGAGCTCTTCATCAAATTCATGCATGCATTATTCGAGAATGGAACTTACCGAGCCCAGATTTTTTAATACTAGTGTAAACTAAAGGCTATTTAAGTAGACTATATATGTGATGGGGAGCTTTAACTTTGAAATATATGTCCCTGGTCTAATTATGCATGATTCATCTTTGTTTTTATAAATTTTTCTCTCATGTAACCAAAGCCATGCAGGAGAGTAATGAACAAAAGTATATTATTTATCTACTTCCAATGATCCATTAAAATTGTAATTAATAAAAATCAAGTGCTGCCTTACATGATTTCCCACAGAATTTTTTTTTTTTGCTCAGTAAGTTTGTCACATTCCAAAAGTTAAGTAGGCCGCAGTACCTTCTACATTAGTTTGTGTATTTTTACATGAGGGTTAAGTTTATGGGTTTATATAGGGTTAGGGCAATAATAAATATAATTAGCTCAGTATTAAAACCATTATGCCAATGGAAAAAATGTTTGTGTGTGTGTGGATTTCCTTTTTTTTTGTGTTAATGCCAATCTATTTTTCACATCTATGACTAGGGAAGATCAATGAAAAGAGTGGGTAGAGGGTTATGAGGATCAAAGCGAATCCCCTTGAAGAGAGACACAGGCATACACACACACACACACACACACACACACACAGGTTCTCCTCCCAATAAACATGCAGTACAGTCTGTCTGTTCTTTCTGAATGCACAGCAGGGGCAGCATTAGCTTTAACAATTCAGTGCATTTCTGTCGTTTTTCCTTTCAGCCCTGAAGGAAGAGCAGCCTCCAAGAACAAATGAAAGAAACTTCCAGACTGTGATTTATTTCATTAGGCAAATGAGATGTGTGAGCCCTCTGGCAGTACTGACTTGAAACTGTCCACTCTCTCTAACTGACAGTACAGAGAGACACACATACACACACACACACACACACACACACACACACACACACACACACACACACACACACACACAGGTTCTCCTCCCAATAAACATGCAGTACAGTCTGTCTGTTCTTTCTGAACGCACAGCAGGGGCAGCATTAGCTTTAACAATTCAGTGCATTTCTGTCGTTTTTCCTTTCAGCCCTGAAGGAAGAGCAGCCTCCAAGAACAAATGAAAGAAACTTCCAGACTGTGATTTATTTCATTAGGCAAATGAGATGTGTGAGCCCTCTGGCAGTACTGACTTGAAACTGTCCACTCTCTCTCGCTCGCTCTCACTTCCCGAGCCTCTTTGTACCTTCGTATTTCTCTCGTATAAACGTGCACAGAACGACCATTCTTGCTGTTTGCATGTTGCATGTCCTGCGGTGGGCCGTACGTTCACATCCATGCATATGTAGCACGTCACGTCCAATCAAGCTCTGGAATGACTGGAACTGAAGTGTTTGCTAGGGAACAGCTGTTGCAGTGTTAGCGCAGAACAAAATGGCCGCCATTCAGCTCTAGCTTTCTAACTGTACCTGACTGCTGTCAAGTGTGTGCCCAGAGCTCCTCTTAATTATTTTTAGTAAGTGTGATGTGAAATGGACCATGCGAAACCAGAAAACATGGACCTGGTTGGAGCAACAGTGGGAAATCTGGCTTCAACAGAATAAGTACATTTACAGTACTGTTTTATTGCATTATTGCAGCGAGATTCTCATCAGACTGTTGCAAATTTACATAAAAAAGGGAAACTGAGTTTTGACACATTTTGAAATGTAACAATATGTGAAATGGATCTTTCCTAGTCAGAAGAATTGGCCCCAGGCCAAACATTTCATTCTAGTTTACAGAACAGCATATGTTTCGCTTTTGTTTATTTGGTTACTACCAAATGATTGGCGAACGACAGCACAAAATATTTAAAGCTAAACAGAAGTTTTTGCAAGAGAACAGGTGTTGCCGTGTTAGCACAAAACAAAATGGCCAGTGTTAAGCCGTACCCGTCCAACTGTACCTGACCGCCGTCAAGTATGCGTCTAGAGCTTAATCGCAATTGTTTTGAATAAGTGTAATGTAAAATGGGCCAGAAACCCTGTTGAAAAAACCAGCATATGCTGGTTAGGTAGCCTATGTTTTGAAGCATGGCTGCTGGTTTGAGCTGGTTTAATCTGGTCCTTAGCTGGCCATGAGCTGGCTTAAGGTGGTCCTAAGCTGGTCCTAAGCAACTAGCTCTAGCTCAGGACCAGCTTAAACCAGCTCAAACCAGCAGCCATGCTTCAAAACATACCTAACCAGCATATGCTAGTTTTTTCAACAGGGCAACAATGGGCATCTCGCTTTGACAGAATTAGAGGTCAGTACTGCTTTTGTATTTTATCCAGATTCGAGACAGTTGTCCGTAGAATGGGACGGGTTACTCGAATACCTGATACCAAATTGCATTTGGACACATTTTGGAACAGAACACACAAAAATGTGAGCTGAATAGAATCATTTGCAGATTTCTGGCCTCAGTCTGAACAATTCTTTCGAATTCATATTTGAACAGCATGTGTTTTGCTTTTGTTAACTTGGTTACTACTAAATTATTGGCAAACAGCAGAACATAATATTGGTGTTGGACAGGGAACAGCTGTTGATGTGTGAGAGCAAGAACAAAATGGCCGCTGTTCAGCTCTAAACTAAACCTGATCTGTGCCCAGTTTGCACCTAGAGCTCCTCTCATTTATTCTGAATAATTGCTATGTAAAATGGCGCGTACAGAGCCGGAAAACATGGATCTGGTCGGAGCTAAATTGGGCAAAATCTCACTTTGACAGATCTATAGGTCACACTTGAGTTTCTGTTTTACCCAGATTCTCTTCAAACAGTAGCCACCACCATTGCAATATTCAACCTAAAAGAGAAAATTGACTGTAGAAGAGGACTGGTTACTCCAGTACAAGCTAACGCATTGCATTTGGACACATTTTGAAACAAAACTTGTGAAATCAAGTTTTCACAAATCGTTCACGTGTTCTTGGCCTCAGTCTGAACAATTCTTTTGAGTTCATATTTAAACAGCATGTGTTTTGATTTTGTTTACTTGGTGTTACATTATTGGCAAACAGCATCACAGAATAGTTGTGTTGGACAGGGAACAGGTAGTGACGTGTTAGTGCAAGAACACAATGGCTGCCGTTCATCTAAAACATGTGAAATCAAACTTCCATAACTTGAATCAGTTGCATGTTTCTGGCCTCATTCTGAATAATTAAATAAATATCATACTTGAACAGCAAATGTTCTGCTTTTGTTTATGTGGTTACTACTAAATTATCAGCAAACCGTAACACTTAATATTTGGGTTGGACAGGGAACAGCTGTTGATGTGTTAGCGCAAGAACAAAATGGCCACCATTCAGCTCTAGCCATCTACCTGATTTTTGCTCAGTTTGCGCCTAGAGCTCCTCTCAGTTATTTTGAATAACTGCAATGTAAAATGGGCCGTGCGGAGCCGTAAAACTAGTGTTAAATTATTGGCAAACAGCATCACAGAATAGTTGTGTTGGACAGGGAACAGATAGTGACGTGTTAGTGCAAGAACACAATGGCTGCCGTTCATCTAAAACATGTGAAATCAAACTTCCATAACTTGAATCAGTTGCATGTTTCTGGCCTCATTCTGAATAATTAAATAAATATCATACTTGAACAGCAAATGTTCTGCTTTTGTTTATGTGGTTACTACTAAATTATCAGCAAACCGTAACACTTAATATTTGGGTTGGACAGGGAACAGCTGTTGATGTGTTAGCGCAAGAACAAAATGGCCACCATTCAGCTCTAGCCATCTACCTGATTTTTGCTCAGTTTGCGCCTAGAGCTCCTCTCAGTTATTTTGAATAACTGCAATGTAAAATGGGCCGTGCGGAGCCGTAAAACATGGATCTCATTGGAGCATCATTGGACGTCTTGCTTTCTCTGCAATCGATTGCTATACTATGACAAAAGTCAACCTAAAAGAGAAAATTTACCACAGACTGGTTTATCTAATAATCTGGACACATTTTGGGATGTAAAAAAAATCAAGCTTGCATATCTTGAATTGTTTGCGTGTTTCTGGCTGAGCAATTCATTCGAATCCATATAACAGCATATGTTTTGTTTTTGTTTACTTGGTTACTACTAAATTATTGGCAAACAGCATCACAGAATAGTTGTGTTGGACAGAAAACAGCTGTTGCTGTGTTAGCGCGATAACAAAATGGCCGCCCTTCAGGTCTAGTCGTCTAACTCCACCTGACCGGTGTGCCAAGTGTGCGCCTAGAGCTCCTCTCAATTATGTTGAATAAGTGCGACGTGAAATGGGCCGTGCAGAGCCAGAAAGCACGGATCTGGTTGGAGCAATAACAGGCATCTCGCTTTGACAGAATGAACAGAATTACAGGGCAGTACTGCTTTTTTTATTGAGCCACAGAAGGGAAAGGCCGACAGTAAGAATTTAGGTCCTGCTATTAGTATTGATCTCTCTTCCTCATTTGTCTCTCTCGTTCCCTTCTCACCAGGTTCTCCATCAGTGAGAGGGCGTGAGGGAAGGAGTGCCCCGCATTCAAGCTCCCGCTGACCGCACTCCCCCCACCACCCTTCGCTCCGTCCACAGCATGGCTCTCGCTCTCTGGATCCTCTTTACCTGCACCATCACCCTGAGCAACGTCAGCCCCTCTGCCCAGGGTTTGTACTTAACCTACTCTTCTTCAGATCATTGCACAGCGAGCTGCTGAATTTGTTGTTGTTTTTTCTGGAATTTCTAATGCCATTTTCAAACATTCTGTGGTAACTTAAGGCTACGTACACCAACGCAGATGCAGATGCTTGGCCAACACACTGGAAGTTTGCAGTCCCATTATGCATACATTTTCTGTTACTGTGGAGGTAACCTCTATACTCAGGGGGCGATAGAGAAGCCTTCTATTATCTTTGCCATTAGAGGCAGGCTAGGTGATTTGGTTCAAAAACATTTTTGTTATGCTGGTTGAAAATCTCTTCACATCCCGATAGCAATCACTAAGTTAAGTGGTCTAAATGCATTTATATTGTGCTTTCAAGCTGTCTTGCTTTTGCTAGCCTCTCTGAAATTGTATACCCTTAAGACAACCTTTAAGCCAGATCTGTTACTATTAAAATAGAAAATGTATTAAAAAGGATTATCTTCATTCTGATTCCATGAAAGAGAAAACTGACTACAGTTTTGGAAGTTTTCAGTCACTTGCAAAGACTAGCTTTGTTTAAGGCCCAAGTCTGATGAACAATTTTATTGAATTCAAATTCAGTGAACAGTGTTTGTTTCACTTCAATTTGTTGTTTTTAGCAAATTATAAATCAATAGCTGTAGTCAATCAGTAATCAATAGCGATGACTTCTGTGTAACCTCGTTGTAATTGCCTGAGCTAACAACCTGACTTTCAAGTTAACAAACTTAAGTTAAGGATTCAACTCACATCAACATCAAATCGAATAGGGCAGAAAGCATGTTAAAAGAAATGGTACAACTTACTGAAATGTCCCATGTCTCATTCAATTGCTCAGTCAGTGTATCAACCGCATAAAGATATAAATAAAAATGCTTGTAAACAGTGTCATGTAGTGTTACATTAATTTCAGAAAAGCAATTAAATGTCCATATCTCGCTAATTAAAAAGAAAAAAGCTCTCCATAAGAGCATTTTGTTAAATATATGCTCTACATTAAATATATATAATATTTTTTTACTTAACCTGTTAGTAATCTCATTTATTGTGTTTAAATAAATCTGTCATGGAAACATTTTATAACAATCAAATTCCAAAAACATTGGAGTTATATAATTATATCATTAAAAATATATAAAACTGCTGTATGTGCTGTTTAAATGTATGTATACAACTCAGGGGGTTTTTGCCCCGAATGTTGATTATTTTATCTAAATGTTTTTGTTCATTTTAATCTTTATTATTAAATTACCAATTGACAGGGTTCCCTGAATTGAATGTTTACAGCATTAGTTGAGAGATTGAGAAAAATTGACCCTTAGTGTACCTGTTAAATATTCAGATGAATCATTAGGGAATCGAAATCTGAACTGAACCCGGATCAAGAGCTTGTGAATCAGAATCAAATTAATTCGGGAAATCGGTGTCAATACCTGAACTTGAGTATTGTTCTTTGGTTCAGTCCTCAGTTCACAACAAATTTCACACTAATAAAAGAAATCAGTCATTTGAAGAGAACACAAAAAATAACTATTATTAAAAGAATAAAAGTACTGACTTTATACGAATACGAATAAGTTAGAATGGAAGTGCCATTTTAAGTTAGACTGGGATATACTGGTCTCCTCAGCCCCTATAAATGGGTCATTGTAGATGTGTGTGAGTTGTCAGAGAGTGTGGTGGATGGAGGGACCCATGTGGCAGTAAAGCTGGTGTGGATGTGATGGGCCTGAGGTCTGGGGACGGGGGGATGTAGCAGGGGTCTGTCCAGCTAGTGCCCTTCCACTCCGACACCACCGCACCATCTGCTGCTCTGCAGGGCCCGTGCCAGGCCCAGAGAGCAGGGGAGCGTGCAGCATTGTTTTGCCCCGAATGTTGATTATTTTATCTAAATGTTTTTGTTCATTTTAATCTTTATTATTAAATTACCAATTGACAGGGTTCCCTGAATTGAATGTTTACAGCAGTAGTTGAGAGATTGAGAAAAATTTACCCTTAGTGTACCTGTTAAATATTCAGATGAATCATTAGGGAATCGAAATCTGAACTGAACCCGGATCAAGAGCTTGTGAATCAGAATCAAATTAATTCGGGAAATCGGTGTCAATCACCATCACCCAAGAAATCAGTCATTTGAAGAGAACACAAAAAATAACTATTATTAAAAGAATAAAAGTACTGACTTTATACGAATACGAATAAGTTAGAATGGAAGTGCCATTTTAAGTTAGACTGGGATATACTGGTCTCCTCAGCCCCTATAAATGGGTCATTGTAGATGTGTGTGAGTTGTCAGAGAGTGTGGTGGATGGAGGGACCCATGTGGCAGTAAAGCTGGTGTGGATGTGATGGGCCTGAGGTCTGGGGACGGGGGGATGTAGCAGGGGTCTGTCCAGCTAGTGCCCTTCCACTCCGACACCACCGCACCATCTGCTGCTCTGCAGGGCCCGTGCCAGGCCCAGAGAGCAGGGGAGCGTGCAGCATTTGCTTGTCCAGGTGTATTTGGTGGCCGCTGTATTTCCTGTGTTTAATTTGCCTGGTTCTGCTGCTGTGAATTGATGTGATGTACTCAGTGTTCCATTGGACACGTTTTGGCCCTGGGCACGGAGCCGCTTCATCAATGTGTTGTACGAGTGTGTGTGTGTGTGTGTGTGCATGAGTGCCTCCAGCTGTCTCTGTGACCTGGCTCTGGATTAATAATGCATTAATAATCAATTGAGTGTTATCAAGGTTGTGCTGCAAGCGCAGGCAATTTGGAGAAATAAGGAAGCCTTCGTTCCTCTATGGGCTCATTGATCGCCTTGTGTTGCCATTAAAGCATGCCACAAATAACACACACTCACACAGAGCACATAATTCTGTTTCTTAGTTCTGCTGTTCTCGTCTTCTTTGAGTGTGTGTGTGTGTGTGTGTGTGTGTGTGTGTGTGTGTGTGTGTACGGTGTATATAAGAGACAAAAGCTGGGTGTCACAATTTTATACTCCAGTGAATAAACACAAACACACAGAGACTATAAATATATACATTTATAACGTTACAAAAGATTGCCATTTCAAATGAATGCTGTTCTTTTGAACTTTCTGTTCATCAGAGAATTCTGAAAAACAGCTTTCAGCAGAGACAGACTGAGATAATGGCTGCTGAAAATTCAGTTTTGCCATCACAGGAATACATTACATATAATTTATTGCCTTGGTGAGCATCATTAAAATAAAATACAATAAAATGCAAAAAAATAATACATTTTACCATTTCCAAATAGCATGTATATAGGATGAGATGTCCTATTTTGGTGTCCATGTAATAAATGTTCCCTCGTAATTTAGTGTAACAGCTATATTTATGTAAAAGCGAAACAACATAATTATTCTGACCTGTACTTTTTAAAATATATAAAAGAAAGTGTGATCATACACAATTCGATTACATTTTAAATGATTAAAAACGTCTTGCTGATAAATGTGTAGAACTTTTGAGGGATAGAGGTACATATTGGTAAAGACTTAAAATTACAATTAGTTTTTGAGGTCTGCACTGTGATCCTTAAATGGTATTTTAATGTCATCAAACATGGTAATCATGGTAAAAGTGTATGATAGTCATTATTTTTTGCTCAGAAAAAAACAAACAAATTAAAAGGTCAAAATAAGTGAAAAAAATATATATATATATATTCTGAAAGTATACAAAATAATTTCTACTATTTCTGGCTCACTAATCAAATATGCTAATTTGTGTCATTTGAACTAATTTTTATAGATTTTTTATTTTCTTGCTTCATTTGAAACAACAAACTTGTGGAGTTCATGTAGCTCAAGTGCTTTTGAAATTAAATCAGAAGGGGATAAAAGATTAAATACATGGTAATTTGTCAAACTGTTATGATGACCATATAATTTGTGGTGAAAAAAAGCACAATAAGCCTTAGATTTTCTGACCTTAATGTACATGTGTGGCTAGAAACTAAACATACATACTGTACAGTACTTTTTTAAAATTACTGTTTACTAATCTAAAAGATGGATGCTGACATGCCCTTGTCCTCATTTCCCCTTGTTTCTCCACTCCTCTCCTCCTCTTCCATCTTCTCCTCTCCTCTTATCCTCCTCTAATTTTCTCCTCTCCTCTCCTATAATCTAGTTAATTCTCATCTCCTCTATTTGTGTCTTGTTTTCTCCTCTTTTCTGTACTTGTGTCCTCTCCTCTCCTCTCCTCTCCTCTCCTCTCCTCTCCTGTCCTGTGCTGCTGTTGCTGTGATTCACACTACTCTTGGGTCTCTCTTTAGCATATACACAGAAAATTCACTCTTTTTCCCTCTAATTACTTCCATCTCTCATCACATGTGCTTTTTTTGTTGTTTCTCATCTTGTCTTCTCTTTTCATATTGTGTGTCCTCGTTTTGTCTTGTTTCCTCTTCCATTTCATATGTCATCTAATGTCATATTTTTTTCCGCCTTTCCACATTTTGTATCTTTTTGTATTCTCTTCTCATCATGTTTCTCCTCTCCTTTAATCTAGTTAATTCTCATCTCCTCTATTTGTGTCTTGTTTTCTCCTCTTTTCTGTAATTGTGTCCTCTCCTCTCCTCTAATCTAGTTAATTATCCTCTCCTCTCCTTTATTTGTGTCTTGTTTTTTCCTCTTTTCTGTACTTGTGTCTTTTTCTCCTTTCCTCTCGTTTCACCTCCTCTCTTTTTTCTTCTCCTTTTTTTCTCCTCTTGTCTTTCCTCTACTCCTGTCTTGTCCTCTTCTCATTTCCCCTTGTTTCTCCTCTCCTCTCCTCCTCTTCCATCTTCTCCTCTCCTCTTATCCTCCTCTAATTTTCTCCTATCCTCTCCTTTAATCTAGTTAATTCTCATCTCCTCTATTTGTGTCTTGTTTTCTCCTCTTTTCTGTACTTGTGTCATCCTCTCCTCTCCTTTAATCTAGTTAATTCTCCTCTCCTCTATTTATGTTTTGTTTTTTCCTCTTTTCTGTACTTGTGTCATCCTCTCCTCTCCTTTAATCCAGTTAATTCTCGTCTCCTCTATATGTGTCTTGTTTTCTCCTCTTTTCTGTACATGTGTCCTCCTCTCCTCTCCTCTCCTCTCCATTAATCTAGTTAATTCTCCTCTCCTCTATTTATGTTTTGTTTTTTCCTCTTTTCTGTACTTGTGTCATCCTCTCCTCTCCTCTCCTCTCCTCTCCTCTTGTCTTGTTTTCTCCTCTTTTCTGTTCTTTTGTTTTTTTTTCTTTCTCCTCTCTTGTTTCACATCCTCTCTTTTTTCTTCTGCTTTTTTCTCCTCTTGTCTTTCCTCTTCTCATTTCCCCTTGTTTCTCCTCCTCTTCCATCTTCTCCTCTCCTCTTCTCCTCTCCTCTCCTTTAATCCAGTTAATTCTCGTCTCCTCTATATGTGTCTTGTTTTCTCCTCTTTTCTGTACTTGTGTCTTTTTCTACTCTCCTCTCGTTCTCCTCTCCTCATGTCTTGTTTTCTCCTCTTTTCTGTACTTGTGTCTTTTTCTACTCTCCTCTCGTTTCACCTCCTCTCTTTTTTCTTCTCCTTTTTTCTCATCTTGTCTTTCCTCTACTCCTGTCTTGTCCTCTCCTCATTTCCCCTTGTTTCTCCTCTCCTCTCCTCTAATCTAGTTAACTCTCCTCTCCTCTCCTCTCCTTTAATGTAGTTAATTCTCCTCTCCTCTATTTGTGCCTTGTTTTCTCCTCTTTTCTGTACTTGTGTCTTTTTCTCCTCTCCTCTCCTCTCTTGTTTCATCTCCTCTCTTTTTTCTTCTCCTCTTGTCTTTCCTCTACTCCTGTCTTGTCCTATCCTCATTTCCCCTTGTTTCTCCTCTCCTCCTCTTCCTCCCCTTTCATCTTCTCCTCTCCTCTTATCCTCCTCTAATTTTCTCCTATCCTCTCCTTTAATCTAGTTAATTCTCATCTCCTCTATTTGTGTCTTGTTTTCTCCTCTTTTCTGTACTTGTGTCTTTTCTCCTCTCCTCTCTTGTTTCACATCCTCTCTTTTTTCTTCTGCTTATCTTGTCTTCTCTTTTCATATTGTCTGTCCTCATTTTGTCTTGTTTCCTCTTCCATTTCATATGTCATCTAATGTCATCTTTTTTTCCGCCTTTCCACATTTTGTATCTTTTTGTATTCTCTTCTCATCATGTTTCTCCTCTCCTTTAATTTAGTTAATTCTCATCTCCTCTATTTGTGTCTTGTTTTCTCCTCTTTTCTGTACTTGTGTCCTCTCCTCTCCTCTAATCTAGTTAATTATCCTCTCCTCTCCTCTATTTGTGTCTTGTTTTTTCCTCTTTTCTGTACTTCTGTCATCCTCTCCTCTCCTCTCCTCTCCTCTCCTCATGTCTTGTTTTCTCCTCTTTTCTGTACTTGTGTCTTTTTCTACTCTCCTCTCGTTTCACCTCCTCTCTTTTTTCTTCTCCTTTTTTCTCATCTTGTCTTTCCTCTACTCCTGTCTTGTCCTCTCCTCATTTCCCCTTGTTTCTCCTCTCCTCTCCTCTAATCTAGTTAACTCTCCTCTCCTCTCCTTTAATCTAGTTAACTCTCCTCTCCTCTCCTCTAATCTAGTTAACTCTCCTCTCCTCTCCTCTCCTCTCCTTTAATGTAGTTAATTCTCCTCTCCTCTATTTGTGCCTTGTTTTCTCCTCTTTTCTGTACTTGTGTCTTTTTCTCCTCTCCTCTCCTCTCTTGTTTCATCTCCTCTCTTTTTTCTTCTCCTCTTGTCTTTCCTCTACTCCTGTCTTGTCCTATCCTCATTTCCCCTTGTTTCTCCTCTCCTCCTCTTCCTCCCCTTTCATCTTCTCCTCTCCTCTTATCCTCCTCTAATTCAATTCTCTCCTCTCCTCTCCTCTCCTCTCCTCTCCTCTCCTTTTCTCCTCTTTTCTGTACTTGTGTCTTTTTCTACTCTCCTCTCGTTTCACCTCCTCTCTTTTTTCTTCTCCTTTTTTCTCATCTTGTCTTTCCTCTACTCCTGTCTTGTCCTCTCCTCATTTCCCCTTGTTTCTCCTCTCCTCTCCTCCTCTTCCATCTTCTCCTCTCCTCTTATCATCCTCTAATTTTCTCATCTCCTCTCCTTTAATCTAGTTAATTCTCATCTCCTCTATTTGTGTCTTGTTTTCTCCTCTTTTCTGTACTTGTGTCTTTTTCTACTCTCCTCTCGTTTCACCTCCTCTCTTTTTTCTTCTCCTTTTTTCTCATCTTGTCTTTCCTCTACTCCTGTCTTGTCCTCTCCTCATTTCCCCTTGTTTCTCCTCTCCTCTCCTCTAATCTAGTTAACTCTCCTCTCCTCTCCTCTCCTTTAATGTAGTTAATTCTCCTCTCCTCTATTTGTGCCTTGTTTTCTCCTCTTTTCTGTACTTGTGTCTTTTTCTAATTGAATACTTCTTTTGATGAGATATTTACTCTCATAAGATGACTTGAGTCATATTAGCTACCTATAAAATATGTTTTATTCTGTGTAAGGTTGGCTAGCAGATGCTACTGAATTTAACTTTGTAACCCCCACATTACTGGACACTTATGGTTTCAGAAAAAAATTTATAACGAGTGACAAGTACATATTTCTACAATGGCTTTGGTACTTTAAAAAAAAATCACAGTAATTCAGTATGAAATCCAAGACCACTATTGTTTTGCCAAGCATTATCCAAAAATACTTTGTGCTATGTTAAGTGTCATATTTGTGTACAAATATCCTATTCTAGAGTTTATTCTGCATCAAAGAAGCCAGAAAACCTAATGGTTTCAATGGGAATGGTGCCTCACAATGACAAGGAGGAAAAATTTGCAGAGATCTGTGAAAGGAAAATAACTGTCATCTAGTCATAATGCTATCTAGGCACTAGCCAGATTATAATGACTGCATACTGATTGTATGAATGTTGAATGTTTGATACAAACGTTTGCCAAAGGCTTTTGTTTGGGTTTTACATGAAGATTACATGAAGCCACTGCTTAAAAATGTATTTTACATATACTTCCTTAAAAAAGAGATGTATATTCATTTTAGTCATAAAAGTTACAAACAAAACATCTGCCGAGTGACATTCCCACAATACACAGAGAACATTTTATAAATGTCTTGTGGATTTCACTCTAAAAATGACAACATGTGGATGAAAACAGAAGCATCAAATATACGATGAGCCATTGTGCTTCTGCTATCAGGTTTAGAGAGTGAAGAAACAACTCGATTTAAGGACAAGGATCTGAAAAATCCATCGAAACTGTCTTACTTTGTTTCTCCTTGACTTACGCACTCCACTCTCCCCTCTTGGCCTACTTGCTCCCTCCCTCTCCTCTTTTTGATTAGGGAAGGCAGTATTGAGTTTCCATTTATATCCGTTTATAATGCGGCTGCCATTAGCTTATGACAGGCCGGACTAACCGAAGTCTCTAGTGGCATTATGCCGCTGGTTTTATCCTTTGCCCTATGAAGTAGTTTTATTACCTCTACGCAAATGAAATCACAGGACTCGGAGACTGTAGCGTGCCCTGAATTACTTTCTCTCTCTCTCTCGCTGCCCTTACCAAAAAGTAGTATACTTCAAGTTTATTTTAGTAAGTATACTTAAGTAAAGTTCAAATATATTTTAAGTATACTTTATGTAGTAAGTATACAAATATCAGTGTACTAGTAGTATACTTGTAAGTGTACTATTTCAATACTCCTTGGGACTAAATTGGCCCACTTTCTAGTATATAAAAGTATACTTTAAGTATAACAGTAGTAAACTTTGAGTACACAACTAGTTTACATCAAAATGTTTAGTTTGTACTGCAACTATACTAAAAGTGAACTTATAGGTATACTGATAGTTTACTAATGAAATACTTGTAGTAGCATTTTTAGTACACTTTGAAGTATAGTCTCAGTAAACTACTAGTTTAGTAGATTTATACTGCAAGTATACTCGTAAGTTTTCTTTAAGTGAACTTTACATCATACTTTAAGTATACTACTATGTCCCTATTTAGGTATTAATTTGTATGCATTTTGTTACATGAATATCTGAACATACAAAACATCAACAGGATATCTGCTTGTAAACAAAAACATTTTATTCTAGCTTCATGCATTCTTTGTTTAAACACTTGAATGTGGATAAGTTTCATAAATAAAAAATTAAGAAATAAACAACATTTTGAACAAAAAGCTGAAAAAAGACTGGATTCAGAATGATAATCAAAACGTAAATAAAAGTCGATCAACACCCCAAAGCTTGACAGTTATTATTACCTCTTCATTGGTCGACATTTTATTCCATAATGTTACACAGTTTTGATGCTGTATTATATAGTTTAAAAGAATTATACTAATAGCACACTTGAATAAACTTTTTCGTAAGGGTGGCTATATTTCACAATATGGGGGCAGGAACAGAGAATGGATAAAACACTGACGCACTGGTCTCAGGAAGGCTTTAGTCTCAAGGTGGGACATTGTTTGGGGTAAATATGTTTTAACACAAGGTAAGTGTGATGGGTCGGTCACGTTGCGCGAGTCACATACTGTCCTCAACAGGAAATGCATGGCACTCTGTGTGGCCGGTCCCAGCTCATTAGTCTCTCGCTCTGACTGAGTCCTAATCTTAATCCTAGTGGTTCCAGTTCTCGCTCGGCGCGGCCATGAGGCTGACGGAGGGTGCGGAGACACGGAGTGTGGGGTGTGATGTGTCGCACCGGGAGAGGCGTGTGGTGTGATGTGGACACATGGGTGTGTGTGTGAGTGAGATGTGGGATGCAGTGCTGGGCTGTAATTGGGTTCGGTGCGGGTGGTTGTGATAGCCTGAGAGCTGGGGACAGACTGTAGAGAGAGAGATCGGCGACGCTTGGGGAAGAGAGAAACAAAGTGACCTTCAGCCTTTTCCACTGAAGGTAAAAGTTTTTTTGTTTTTAAGTCTGTTTTCTCAGCTTCTCTCACTCGGTTTCACTATTTCCATCTCAGCTTGAGCAGATTTAATGTGTGTGCATGTGCCTCTGGTACTCTTTGACTTTCTTTTCATGTGTTTGAGCATTTGCCTTTTGATAGACAGGAAACTATTTTTTTCTCTAGAAATTGTGAGTAGTGCTTTTCTCTGCAAAACTCACTTCCAAGATGCTGGGATGGTTGCCAGGTAGTGGCTTTGTAGCTTGTCCTCTTTACAAAACATTTTAACTCTTTGATGCGTATGATTATTTGATGTATAGGATATCCATAGTGTCACATGATCAACTGCTAAAATCTGCTTTCGAACTTGGACTGGTACAGAGCCAGCGAGATACTCATTCAAAACTTATATCAAAACTATTCAGTGTTTTCAACTGCATAACGTTTCAGATATTTAAATACACTTAAGCATAGGCACCCCCCCCTCCCCCTTAACCCCATCATGCCACGGCTGCTGCCACCGAAATCTCACATGCAAATGTCTACATAAATTATTTGTTTCAGCTAGCCATAAGCAAATAATAACCTAAAATATTTTATCAAACTTGCAACAAAAAAGTCATCTTGCTCAGGATCTTAAGTTACAATATATACATAAAAAAATCCTAGAAAACTTATTGAGAGCTTTTGTAGCCTAAATATTGTATTATGTAAATATTGCAATATTGTTCATTAAAGATTGACATGACAAACTTGCGCCTTTTATTTATTTTCAGTTCTTCAGTTACAGAAACTGAGCTATAGACAATAAATTCAGTTGAAACATACTGACATCTTCAACAGTCGGCTGAATAAAAATATTATGTACGCTTAGCATGTTTACCTACGGTTTGGTTAGAAACACACCTTTTAATTGTTTTTTAAATTAATCTCTACATGAACAAATAATGACTTAAACATAATATTCTCACTTAACAATTAGCTAAAATAGAACAAATAATTATATTGCTCCAGATCTTTAGTTACAAACACGGACACACACACAAAAAAAAAATCATATAAAACATATTGACAGCTTCTAGGAAAAATATTATGTATACTAAGCTTTTAATAGGGCTGCATGGGTATCATTCAAAAATTTTCGATACCGAGACCTTGACTTCGATACCGGTTCCTGAACGATACTTTTTTCGATACCAATTTTATGAAATCAATTTGAACAAGATTACATTATCTAAAAAAAAAAAAAAAAAAAAAACTTTAATTTTTTTTTTCAATTTTTTTATGTTTACACAATCTCAAAGACTCATCTCCTGAGCCACTGCACAAAGGAACAAAATGTAACCAACACAATAAATCAGTGCAAATAGTTTTAATAAAGCTCAAATAGTCTTCAGTTTACACATCTGTTAGGCTACATTTACACTAGTGCGTGTTCGTTTTAAAACGCATAGCTCAGACAGAATCATGATTTCTATTTATTTTCCACTGCTTTACTGATGAGCATTGGCAGCTTCCAGCGCTGTCTGCCTGTGTTCTCTCTTCCATGACTCGGAGTCAGAGCAGAGGTTATAACATATTTAATTTCAGCAACATTACATGGCCAAAACACACATTAGACGGCAATCGGAAGTTATTACAAACACTCGATAGTGGTTTAAAGTGAGTGTTGAGTAAAAGCAGAATATAAATCTTATTTATTGTCTTATGTAGCATGATGCTACAGTTTGCATGAATTGCCACATAACACGCGCTTTCGGACGTGTAGTATGAACGGACATCTACATATGATCAGAACTCCACGCAGCTCCCGCACTACTCTCCATTGGAAATGAATGACTGGTCTGTCGCTTGTCGTTTGTCGGAGATAGTGGAAAGCCGGCTTGAAACGCAGTGGAAACGCCAGTATGACGAGGATCGTTTTCAAACGCACCAGTGTAAATGTAGCCTTACATCTAAGGGGGCTGGGACGCATTCGCACCACAGCCTCACGTGTGCGCCACATGAGTGTAATCGGTGTAAACTAGTAGGTGTGTTCGACTTGACGCAGACAGACTGTGCAGACCGATCGGTGTATTACAGTACCACGAGAGCTAAAGAGAGCAGACTGCTCCGTGCGCTTTCGAATCGCTCTCGCGGATGTCAAACACTGATCGATCTGCGCCGCACCTCTTCTAGTCGAACACACCGGCTAGTGCTGCAGGCTTAAGGCCAAAGTATACTTCGACAAGACAGCCACGCACCCCATCCGCGTGCAGGCAATTTTTTGAGACCGCATGGACAGTCCGCGTACAACAGCGCATGCGCAAGGAGAAAGTTGAGACAGAGCGCAAGTCAAACTGCGCCTGTGTCAAGCTCGTCTGTCCGCACTCATCCACAGTTGAGTATACTTTGAAAGCTGTGCGGACGCGGCTGAGCGCGAGACGGAACGGAATGCGGAAGGGCCTTTATTGGCTCACTGACGCTGATGAGATTAACCCCTTAGGTATCGAAATTTGGTACCAAACGACGAGACGTTTTTTGATACTCGATGGTATCGAGGCAATTCGGTCGGTGCCTAAAAAGTATCGAGCTCGATACCCATAAATAATACATAAAGTTTAAACATGATTAAAGACAAGTGACAGCCAGTAAATAAAAACAAAAGAACAAATTACAAGTAATAGCACAATATAGGCCTGTAGCACAAAGATGAATGAAATTATGCTTTAGGTTATGTTTGTAGTATGTTCAGTTACATAAATTGAAAAATCACATATAAAATAACATTTGCATATTCTTCACTCTGTGTTGCACCTTGAGTTTTCATAACCATTTTAAATTAGAAGCAGCTACTGCATTTTAATCATGAATTGGAGAAAAAAACAATACATGTGCAATGTTTGATTTTTATTAGACTGTATCATTTCCAAATCTGAAGCAAAAACAGAGTGGTCTAACTTTAGCTTTGTGGAATTATGCTACATAAAACATCTGCATGAACACCGAAACAGTAGACGGGCTGAATGAGACGCAGATTCACTCTCTGACAGCAGGCGGCGCTTATGGAACAGTGATACAGTGTTTCCTTGGTTACCGCTGTAAACACAGCAGCACTCATTTAAATGCATTATATGGAGTCAAAGACGACGCCATTTCTAAAAACAGCCAGTTCCCCTCAGAAGCGCATTCATATAAAATGTTTGGATATCCTTCCTATATTTCGCGCATCGAGAACAGTGATCTTGCTCTGACTGCTACAATATTTTCTCCTCTTTGTGTCCGACTTCATAGTCTCTGGCCTCTGTTAATGGCCGTTTACAGACTAATTATAATAATAACGTAATATTTCCACACAAATGGCCTTTGGGGAAATGAATGCAGTGCAGTTTGTTTGCAAGCACTGAACGGAAGATAGTCTGAAATAAAACAAAAATGGATGGTCGATCGGAGTTTTGCGCACAAATACTTTTTAATCGCTTGAATTATTTTTTTTTTAAATCTTAAAAACATATGCAAATGATAAAAGTTCATGACGACGCTGCAGTGGCCCGATCGGGCAAGTGACAAATCCGTCTACTGTCCCGAACGTCTTTCACGCTTGCTCCGGGCCATCCTTATTGCCTGGGCTACCACGCCGACCGGCTTAACGATAGGGGCCTATGACTATGTGAACCTTGGCTACCATGCCGACAAACTTAACAATAGTGGCCTATGACTATGTGAGCCTAGGCTACCACGCCGACCGACTTAATAATAGTGGCCTATGACTATGTGAGCCTTGGCTACCACGCCGACCGACTTAACAATAGTGGCATTTGACTATGTGAGCCTTGGCTACCATGCCGACCGACTTAACAATAGTGGCCTATGACTATGTGAGCCTGGGCTACCACGCCAACTGGTTTAACTGTAATTAGATATGCACAATGTGTAATGTTTAATTAACAAAATGGATATACATTGCAATCCGATAGATAAGACCCCAGAACCGACCTGAGCAAATATAATAATTTAATAATTTGATAACTGCGGTTACTTTCTCCTCTTCATCAGTCCCAGCGGCAGTGTAACAGCTTGTTAATTCATGTTTGTGCAATGATGAGACAGACAAAGTTAGCCAATGCATGCCATTTTCTCCGAACTACACTACCCATAATGCATTTCACTCGGCAATAACTGTTACAGCCTTAGATAGTGATCTTCAGCATCTCCCGCAACACTGTCATTGATATGACTGCGATAAGCGCGTGCTTCTGATGCTGCGTGTAGCTGAAATCAACCACACACCAATCACAATGAAAACATCGACCTTAGAAATAACGAAGGTGAACACTGGGATAATCGCCGATGTATATGGTGAACCCCCGTTAAAATGCATACACAAGAATGCTTATTTCATTTAACCTGTTTCATGTCCGTTACTATCGGCGTGTCCTCAGAGAGAGTACATATGCTCTAAACGGCATTTTGCTCCGGCTTTATAAACACAGATGCTAAATGCTGCTAATATGCTTAAAGGGGTCATATGATGCTTTTTTAAAGATCATTATTTTGTGTATTTGGTGTAACAGAATATGTTGACATGCTTTAATGTTAAAAAAACACATTATTTTTCAAATACTGTACATTATTGTAGGTCCTCTATGCC